>NC_064810.1:109644603-109680792 GCF_023721935.1 Panthera uncia | reverse complement strand
ACATTTTGGTTCAGACTCTTTTCTGGGGTACTCAGGCTATGAGAGTGGAGCAAATAAGAGAATACAAGAAAGATAATAATCATCCCATTACATAACACCTACTTGCTCTATTTTTACACACAAAAAAATGTAAAATTTTCTCTGGATATTTTAAATGAAGAAACAAAAACATTTTAATTTAACATGTTGAAAATTTAGCCCAAATTTACAGAACCTGGAGAAATATTATCAGAGACTTTTGGTCTTGCTGAAGGAAAAGTAACAAAATGTGGATCCTCAATTCTAGAATAGCTGCCGAATCAGGGAAGGTAGAGAATTCTACATGCAGGTGCAACGTCACTGTGAACGCTGGAATTTCAGAGCTCTTACCTAGAACATGATTTGAAGGTTTGTGGGAGAATGATGATCTAAAACTTGAAGCAACCTGTAGTTTGCCTGCATTCTTAAATAGCATGATGACTTTAAATAGAAGAAGCTGAAATGTTTTTGCCTTGGTGTTCTGTCCTGTATCACAGCTTTGTGATTTGTTTAAACAGATCTCTTCAGCACAGTGGAGTGATATTAAGCATGTGACTCCCATGCCAAAGTTACAGACTATGCACTAGTTGAAGAAAAGATCATTTGGTAAGTATGAATTTGAAGGTGGGTAAATAAGTTTTAATAGTATATGCAGACAGTACATTTTTAATCAGAAACCAATTACAATGTGAGATTTATTCATGAAATACTAGATTAGTACAGTGGGAGTCCTAACAAAATTATGATTTTTAACTTTCCTCCTATAAATTATTCTTGTTTATTCATAGAAACCAATAAAGTGAAATAAGGGAGTCTAATGTTCTTTTCCTTTCTAATGCAATTTATTTAAAGAATCTTAAGACCTAGTATTGCGGGTTGAATTGTATTCCTCAATAAGATATGTTGAAATCCTACCTCAGTATCTGTCCATGTGATCTCATTTGGAAATAGGGTCTTTGCAGATTAATCAAGTTCAAATGAATTCATGCTGGATTAGGGTGGACCCTAAATCCAGTTACTGCTGTCCCTATAAGAGAAGGGAAATTTGGATATTGACACATACAGAAAACAGGTGATGAAAAAGGCACAGATTGGAGTGATACATCTGTAAGCCAAGACTAGCCAGCAAGCAACGCTAGAAAGACTCTCCCAGAGAGCCTTTGGGGAGAACAGGCACCTGCTGACACCTAGATTTCAGACTTCAAGCCTCTAGAACCATGAAAGAATAGATTTCCACTGTTTTAAGCCACGTACTTTATGGCAATTTCTTACAGTAGCTCTAGAAAACTAATATACTTAGTTATAATTGTTAAAAGACTTTTTTTGTTCTTATGTCATAGGTTTTATAAAAATTCAATAAAGTTAACAAAGATTTTTTTATGATATTATTACAAATTACACTACATTAAGGAATCTTTGAGGCTTACATTTGAACTCTATGTAGAAAATTTTATTGAAAAAATATTTTCTTTTCCATTAAGGAATTTCCTATAATTCCTATTCAGCCCAATTTAACAGGTTGTTTGTAATTACCTGTCTGTGTATAGTACTCTAGAAGGTAACAACATTGCCAACAACTTGACTTCAGACTTCTGGTCCCTTGTTTTAAGTCACCTGGTTTGTAGTAATTTGTTATGGGAGACCCAGGAAACAAATACAATACTGACAACTTCAGGATTTTTTGTAGATGACAAGGGGATTCAGGCTTATGACCTCATTTTACATTAATCACCTCCATAAGGGCCCTATTTTTAAATACAGTCATTTGGGTGTTGGGATTTCAACATATAAATTTGCAGGGGCAGGGGTCATGATTCAGCCTATAACATTGTGATTATTTTTCTTTATTTCTTTAGATATTTTTAAAATTTTTGTCTTCCCATAAAATGACCCCTTATTCTTGTAACCTTTTACTTTTTAGAACCAAATTTCCCTAAAACACTTTGTTCATATGATTCATATGAGGGTAGCCACAACCCCACACCAGGGATGGCACATGCCATAGTCCTAATTATTCAGAGAACCAATGAAAAACTTTGTTTGGCCTCGGCAAAAAGATAGTGGCCACTATATACCATGTTCCCCCCAGGGTCACTAGAATTAACCTTTACACAATGTGGAGTGAGTCTGCGAGAAAATAAAGGCACTCAGAAGAAAATAAGGCCAGAGAGAGAAGAGACAAGACAGACAGGTACCTGCTAATATTCAAACATTCAATGCAGTCTGTCAGAAGCTTGACCCATACATAACTTTTGAATTACCTGATAAATATCCTATATTTGCTTAAGCCAGATTACATTGGCATTCTGTTAGTTAATATTAGAGTCCTGACTACAACAATCCTGGAGTTATAGAAAACTTGTAAGTAGATATCATAATCTTCTATTGTCTGGGCAATTGTGTTAGATCATGTGATAGGTAGTTTTTAAGATAGTCCCCAGTGATCCTCATCTTCTAGTATAAGATGCAACCTCTTCTCCTTAAGTATAAACTGAACTTACTGATTCACTTTTAATGAAGTGAATACAGCAGAAGAGATGGAATCTCACTTCTGAGGTTAAGTTACAAAAGACTGTATTTTTGGTGTTTGATGCTTTGTCTTACTCTCTTTTGGAACACTTATCTGGGTGGAGCCAGTGACAAGACTTGAGGCCCACCTGGTGAGGGACCACACAAGTGAAATTGGAAGCAAATCTTCTCCTCATTCCCCAAACCAATTAGGCCTTCAGATAAGACCATAGCTTCAAGCTGACAGTTTGATGCAATGTCATGAAAGGCTTTAAGCCAGAGGCAGCCAGCTAAGCCATGCTTGGATTTCTGATGCACAGACACCATGAGAGTATAAATGTTTGCTGTTTTAAGCTGCTACATTTTAAAGTAACTTGTTATACGGTAATAGATAATACAAATCACTTGAAAAATAATAAATCTTGGAAGCTATTAGAAAGCAGTATTATATAGTATCATATCATATCATATCATATCATATCATATCATATCATATCCACAAACAGAAATAAGCTATTGGCCATCTATGAGTTGTCTTCTAGATAAGACATATATTTTCATTAACATTGAGGGTCTCAACACTTACAATCTCAGTAACAGGAAGGAAGCATCAAAGTATAAGAACAATTTGTGTTTCACACCCTTGAATTTGAATGCTGAGTCAACCCCAACTAACTGAATGACCCTGGGCAAATCACTTAAAATCTATGTGCTTCTGTTTCCTGTTCTGTATAATGGTGATAAGAAAATCTACTTAAAGAGTTTTCTGAAGATTAGAAATAATATATGTAGAATACTAAAACCATGAGTGGGCACACAGGACTGGAGCTTCATAATACATGGTTAGTAGTTCTTTGACTAGTACCTTTAAGGTGAAAGAGCAGACTGACAACAGGAATGCATCCTTTGATATTGGCATGGTGCTTGGGTGTGGACCCAAGTTGTGACCACTTGCTTCTTAGGATTAGGTTCTAACTGACTGGTTGGCCCCACACAGTTCAGTTCTCACATTAAGGTTGCTTGTGGTCCTTCTTTGAAACTTACCGGAAAATTATGTTGTGTTGGGTAGAAGATACACGTATTCAATGTGTGAGCTAGGTCACTTTTTCCGCCACAGTGGGACTTTACTAGTGTCAATATTTTGTCAAGTATCCCCAGACCTCTTTAATATGTCCATTTCTATAAAGGTATTAAAACATTTCACAAATTTGTTTACCTGTTTATGCCATAGTTAAATCTAATGTTTCCTGTTAGTTTAAATTACACCAATCTTTATCATATCCCCAGAGGACATTTAGGCAAGCTTATATATCATCAATTTGCAAATGGGAAAACCAGTACATCTAGAGGTTAAATTCATTTATAGTGTAGAGAAATCAAAGCCTATTACTGATTTGGAAAATCCTGGAGATTTCTGTCTTTCTATAGTTTAGGAACTTGCAAAATACTAATTATATATTATGTCAACAAAATCACTGACCGTAGTAAATGTGAGTTTGTTTCTCAGTATATTTAAGTCTAGTCAGATCCTTATTAGAGAAAAGTGCCCAGTTTAGCAATTCATAAATAAGCGGATATCTCAGATAGTATTGAATAATAAAATAAAATTAATAGTTGAGTGTTAATGTAAAGCATAGCCACAGAATTGCCATGAAGGTGATACCTGAGCACATTAGATGTGGTATATAATAGAAGATTTTGTTATTTATAAACCCAGTGTTTGATGTTTAACAGGCCAACAGATAGCAGCATTAAAATTATAATTGTCATTTTTTTCTGATTCCAACAATATGAATTCATTATAGAAAAAAAAGAAAATGTTAAAATTAAAAAAAAATCATTCATAATTCTGACATCCAGAGATAATTTATAATAATTTGACATATATCTCTATAATCTATCTAAATGAATAGTATATATATTCATTTAAATCTATAAATTATATATTTGGGATTATACCAAAGAGTTTTGGGTGAATGTTACTTCGTTTTTTATTTGACAGTAACATAATGTCAAACCTGGCTTAATGTTTAATATATCATTAATATGCCATGTATTGTGTATATAAGTATCGTCTGGACACTGCAAAAGCCTAAAGGACATCATTTACATAGACTATGACACACCTCCTAGGGTTGTATAATGTGACAGCCTATGTTAAATGTTCTTAGAAAACATTTGAAATGGCTACATAATTGCTCATTACGTGACTCTTCCATTCTTTATTAGCTACTAGTCTACTGTTTGATGCTAAACTTGCTTCCAGTTTTGATGTTATAAATAATGCTATGTGAAATTGTGCAAAAATATTTGTATTCTCTGCTCATTCATTTAAGGAATACCCTTGGAAGTATAATATATATAAGTCAAAAGATAAACAATTTTAAGTATTCTCTATATATACTGAAATATATAACAAATGTTTTAGACTACTTACTGGGGGGCTCTTGTTTCCAATTTAAGCCTGTATGCCCATCAAAATTTCCTTGGTTTCAAGTAAACTTAATTTATTTCAATAAGGAATATCTATATCTATATATGTGTATGTCTATGAAACATAAAAGAAAATTTCACAGAGTCCTAGGCACTCAAGACTATAAAGAAATGGTACTGGGAACTCAAAAGCCATTAGGAAATTAGTTAGTAGTAAAATTTTACCTGTCTCTGAATTTGTGTATTATTCCTCTCTCTCTCTCTCCCCCCGCCCCCGCGCCACTTTCCCTTTCCCTCTCCCTTTCTCCTTTTCTCCCTCTCCCTTCTTCCTTCTCTCCAGCTTTTGGAATGGTCTAAAATGTCTACAACACAGCTGATTGTGTATCTTCATTCGATCGACCATTCCACATCAAAATAACATCTTTGATCGATGTAACATATTCCTAGGAGTTAAACCTTATTGACCTTTCTTAGGCCATTTGTTTCTTTTCATTCAGTTGATAAGAACAAACATTGAAGAGCCATGTAGTACAAATCTGACAATTATTTCCCACCACAGGAAGGAATTTCTAAAAGAACGGCAAACACTATGATACAGACACTGTAAAATATGACCACATAGTGCCATAATTAATCATCTGACTGATAGAATTGTGGATTCTAAACTGATAGAACACTGAAGATAGTCCAGTGGCTTCAAGTCATCTTTAGCTTAATTCTTAGGGAATCATGGAAGAATCCCAGATGCCAACACAGCAAGAGGGTACATGGAGACTGGATAAATTGACTTTGGGTTTGGAACCCTTTATTCAACTACAGCTGTATACTTGTATATGTTTTATATATATGCCTTTCTTGTAAGCTCCAGAGAAAAAGAGTTTAAGGCAGAAAGAATGTGGGAAAAGGGAAGGGATAAAGGGAAGAAAAGGGAAAAGAATTCTGTGCCTAAAATTCATTTGAAATCACTTCTTTTCAACCAACTGCCTGGATGAAATCACTTATTTTCAACCAAATGCCTGCATGAATGAAAGGAGAGTAGAAAGACTGTGGGATTTAACATTTTGTGCTGTATTTAGTATCCTCTTAAAATATCTAAAATCAAATACAAAATTTCCTTTGAATATATCCTTTCCTGAGAGAAGTTTTCCATTATCTTAGTGTTGTTTGTTTCATGTAAACTAATACCTGAACTTATTATATTAAAGTCCATTTACCCATTGCTTGCAAGCTCTGAGTTACTTAAGAAAATATCTTCCCTTAACTGATAATGAAAACCATTATCCAAAAAATTATTTCTTACTAATCTGGAGGCTACTCATCTGGAGTTTTACTTCCTCATCTGGGGATGATTAATATGTTTAATATAGGGAGAAAAGGCACTTGAAAAGAATCAACATTAAATTGACACTATAATTTCATTTGTAAAAATAGAGGAAAAGATTGTGTTTGGAACTTTATTTTGAAAAATAAAACCAAAATTATAAAAATGTGATTAAATATAATCTAATATTGAACTAAATTTAGTTTACAATTGCAAACATGGTTCAATTTTTAGAAAAGACAAAGAATATTGTTTTCTTCTTGGTGCAATTTACTGACAAACTTGTACTATTGCATGATATCATATCTGCACAAAATGTGGTTTTTTTTTCAGTATGATAATAAGGAGGATTATTCTTGCAAATACACACATGCTTAATCAATCTTTGCAAAGCTCTCTCTTAAGTCTGATTTTTAACAATCATTCTCTTTTGAAACCCCTGCCTATCCTTATTTTTGTTAACATTTTCTTCTCCCATTGTTTATTGCTTATTTGCCAATGACTTCACATGAGATCTAAGTATTTCTCTAATATCCTTCTCATGGTCTCCATGGAATTCTGTATCTTTTGCAAAGCTCAAAGTTTCATTTGGCAATAAATTTGCAATATATTGGCCTTCCAAACATCCAAGAATAGAAGCAGGCCAAGCCACAAAGAGAAGGCAAGCTGCAGTAGAATAGATTCTACTGTTAAAACAAGATGGGGATTAAAAGATGTTTGAGGGAAAACTAAATTTCTGTGTGGTTTCTTCATTCATGATTTTTTAAGACTCTCTATGTAACCTTATAGTGCAGCTCCTTAGAAGGCAAAATACACAGATTAAAAAAGGACCTTCGAGATAAGAACAATGAGGTACAATTTAATTGACCTTTCAAGATACCTTAGAGAATTAAGAAGACAAAACTAGTTCTACATTTCTTATTTTAATCTGTCTTTACGAATCTTGCTTTGTGTAGATCATGCAGTCACAATTCCTATGAAATCATTTGTAAACGTGATAGTTCAAGTAGTTGAATATGTCCGTATTGCCCTCTAGATAGTATTAGGGCTACTTCTAGGCAAAGCTGTGATGTAAAATGAGAAGATACTAGTGTTTATCGTCCTCCAAATTTCTGTTAGGTAATTTTCTTAGGTGCTTTGGTACTTGCTGTCCTTCTTTTCTGTCCTGCTGATCTCATTTTTCTGATTATCTATGGTTGCATGAGAAACCACAACACAATTTGGTCGTTTCAAACAATAATGTATTATTATCTCTCATGATTCTGTGAGTTTATTGGATCTAACTGGGTGGTTCTCACTCGCAGCCGTATATGTAGTTTTAGGCAGATGTCAGCTAAGGCTGTAATTATCTCAAGTATATTCTAGCTGGACATCCAGGTTAGGTGTGGCAATGATTAGATACGTAAGGGTAATTGATAAAATAAATGATATTAAGGATAGTAAGAGCCTAGTTTCTCAATGTTGGACTAAGGAGTTACAAATAGGGAAGGGGCAAAAACTAGAATGAACTCTATGTTGTTGCATTTAAAGTGGAGATATTAATGTGAACTCTTCGTATTCTAGATAGATAAACTACATATGGATATAAGTATAAATCTATATGTAAACATATATCTCTACCCCCACACCTAAATAAATATGCATATGTAAAAATAATAAAATATATTTGTGTGTATATGTAACATATATAAATATATTTCCTATCTTTTTCCACTGAGCAGCTTGGAACCAGCAACCTCCAATAGTAATGAGAACACCTAGCACCCAGATCTTAGTTTCTAAATATCAACTGTCCACTTAAGGAAAGTAGAACTCCTTGGACAAGTAACTCAATCTATCACTGGGCAGGAATATTGCAATATGAACCTGGACAATCATGTGTCAGAAAGAAAGAAATTCTCAAAAAATGATGGAGAAATGTCCAAAGGACAAAAAAGTGCCTTCAAAGGAGACCCAGTGACTAAGTCTTGGACAAGTTTAACATTAAAGTAAATAACGAGGATATTGGACTGCAACTTATTAAATAAAACAAGAATCTATCAATCCACACTGATTTAAAAAAATGAATAAATTGAAGTTTTAACGAAAAATGAGATATTTACCTAGCCTCAAATACTTGCTCCAATAAAATACTTAATTATAAAGGGGGAAAAAGTAACTTTATGGTAAGAAGCCTGCAAGATACCACCAAAAACAAGTGATCAAAGTTAACATCATCAGTAACGGAACAAACCCATGTGTCACCTAACAGGATGAAAGAGAATAGTGCAGAGTCGCTTTTGTGGTATGTCTGCTCAAGTTGAAAACCTAAATTTAATCATGGGGAAACATGAGAAAATCCAACTGAAAGAATTCTGGAAAATAATGTCTATAATCTTCAAAATTGTCATGGTTGTGAAAGTCTCAGAAAGACCACAGAACTATTCCAGACTGAAGTTGTTTAAAGGATTATGACAACTAAATAGCATGCATGATTCCGGACTGGATCCTTTTCTTACAGAGAACATTATTGAGACCATTTGAAAAACTTGAGTGGAATCCAAGGATTATATGGTAGTAATGTATCAATATAAATTTCCTGGGTAGTTGTCTTAGGGTTATATAAGAGACTATCTTCGTTCTATAGTAAAGTGTGCAGGGATGATGGAGCATCGTGTTAGCCTCTCATGCTCAAATCGCCCAGGAAAATGCTATTTGGATGATTCTTTTTTTTTTTAATTAATTTATTTTTTTAATATATGAAATTTACTGTCAAATTGGTTTCCATACAACACCCAGCACTCATCCCAAAAGGTGCCCTCCTCAATACCCATCACCCACCCTACCCTCCCTCCCACCCCCCATCAACCCTCAGTTTGTTCTCAGTTTTTAAGAGTCTCTTATGCTTTGGCTCTCTCCCACTCTAACCTCTCTTTTTTTTTTTCCTTCCCCTCCCCCATGGGTTTCTGTTACGTTTCTCAGGATCCACATAAGAGTGAAACCATATGGTATCTGTCTTTCTCTGTATGGCTTATTTCACTTAGCATCACACTCTCCAGTTCCATCCACGTTGCTACAAAAGGCCATATTTCATTTTTCTCATTGCCACGTAGTATTCCATTGTGTATATAAACCACAATTTCTTTATCCATTCATCAGTTGATGGACATGTAGGCTCTTTCCATAATTTGGCTATTGTTGAGAGTGCTGCTATAAACATTGGGGTACAAGTGCCCCTATGCATCAGTACTCCTGTATCCCTTGGATAAATTCCTAGCAGTGCTATTGCTGGGTCATAGGGTAGGTCTATTTTTTAATTTTCTGAGGAACCTCCACACTGCTTTCCAGAGCGGCTGCACCAATTTGCCTTCCCACCAACAGTGCAAGAGGGTTCCCGTTTCTCCACATCCTCTCCAGCATCTATAGTCTCCTGATTTGTTCATTTTGGCCACTCTGACTGGCGTGAGGTGATATCTGAGTGTGGTTTTGATTTGTATTTCCCTGATAAGGAGCGATGTTGAACATCTTTTCATGTGCCTGTTGGCCAGCTATTTGGATGATTCTTAACATTTTTTAAGTTTGAGATTGTTTTGAGATAAAAACATTT
Organism: Panthera uncia; assembly: GCF_023721935.1. Taxonomy (NCBI): domain Eukaryota; kingdom Metazoa; phylum Chordata; class Mammalia; order Carnivora; family Felidae; genus Panthera; species Panthera uncia. Next base: position 109,670,926 of record NC_064810.1, on the reverse strand, counting down.
TTAAAAAGTTACAACTGCAGAATCATTCAGCAACACTCAGTGTTAACAAGATAAGAGTAAAAGTTATGATTTGTAATTAGCTATGCAGCATCAGGAAGCTATCTCAGCACAAATCACAGAAGTGTTATGAAAAGGATATCACGGACCCAAACCTGGAAAGCTCACTCTGATAGGATCATTCTGTTATCAGTACTGGTATAGGTGGTCCCCAGCAGGCCACTAATCCTAAGTGTGAAGGAATTAGAGATTCATATCAGATACTACCATATAGATTTTAGAGTTTATTGTAAATTCTATGTTGTTCTCCTAAAATATGGGGTGCAGTGATTCTAAACCATATTATTTTCTAAAAAATCCTAAGCCTTCCATGAAACCCCTAGGTGCACATATTACCCGAATATGTGCAAATATATATTTCAATATAAATTCCTGGACTAGAAGGTCATATATAAGCCCCAAGTGGACAAAATTAAGAAAGTGTTTTCCCATACAGAATTCTGCCTTGCACATTAATCCTTTCTAAACTTGCTATCTATGATATTATACTCAAAAATACGTGGCTAAATTGAATGGTCTATACATATTTATGTAATAAAATTCCCAAATTAAGTCTACAAAACTTGATTATAAATGAAGCTCTAATATAAACATTCTTTGGATTTTAGCACAGGAGTGATGCCTTGATGTACACTTAAGGATAAGAGGAAGGTAATTAATAATAAATCACTCTAACTTCAAGAGTCACAAATCTATTTGTACTTTAAAATCCCCATTCTTCTAAACTACAGCTTAATGTTTCTTTGGAAAGTGATGAAATTCACACAGAATCAAAGGATTAAGTTTCTTTGACTCACTTTGCTGTCTTGGAGAATGGGAGTTATCAGTTTTAATTGAAGGAAGACTAATTGAGGGATTAATTCCCATTTGTTTAATCCTTTGAAAATTGTTACCCAAATACAATATTATTAATATTTATTCACCACTCTCAAAAGCCAAGCCCATCACAAATATAAACTCCCTATAATCAACCTTTCATTTACAAGTGGGATGAGACTAATTCTATTAACAAAAATTGAAATAAAATGTAAGATTCCAATAATCCCTCCAAAGGTTGTAGCAGTTAAGATCAATGATTATGACAAATATATTATGCTACAGTCCTTAGTAAATTGTTTTATCTAGAGACATTATAGCATACAGAATATACAGAACACAGAATATATAGAATACAGAATATACCAAAATCTATGAGACTTGTTGCATCCTTATTTTACAATTATATAATATTGTTTTCCTTAACTATTCCATAAATATAGATTGGTGTTTACTCTGAACACAACTTCTTGAATCTTCCAAAGCTTGTATCAATTAATGGAATCTTTCTTTTAGATTGAATTTTTGCTTTCATTTAATTTTGCTAAAATTTTTTGGAGATACTGAGGGAAACTATATGCATATATGCTGGAACTTCCACAAATAATCTCTAAGATTTGAATTTAGATAGCATTTTTCTTGGTTTACCATGACAATAAATAAGATTCCAAATTGAATAATGGACCCTGATGTGCTCTTGTAACAGTACTAAAGGAATTTATCAAAGAAGAAGGCCAATATTACTTAAAGCACCATGCGATACTTCTTATTTTATTTTAGATGTTCATAGGACTCTGTAAACTAAATGACAATTTGTTTTATCTAAGACCAAAGTGAATTCTTGGCTCCTTTAAGTGGAATTTCATATGATATCTGAATATATCTGCTGTCTAACAAACCAGTCATACAAATGTTTATTGAATGCCTTTCGTAATCTCAACTCACTGATAGATGTTGCACAGAATAGAAGAGAATTTTAAGCACACCACTGCATTCCAAAAATGATTCAAAATGCCATTTTACAGATAAATAAAAAAGAAATAAGTTAGTATGAATTAAAAATAAATGTAAAAAACTATTAAAAATGATAGGGACACAAGGACATAAAATGTTTTATAACCAAGTGCAAAAATGTAAACTTCCTTCCCAACCTCATTCCACGCATTCATTCTCTGATTGAATTCATTCTCTGATACACTCAATCCAGTCATACAACCTCATTATAGATTTGTCAACTACCAGTTATTTGAGCTTGGTCTTTTCTTTGCTATGTTCCTCCAGCTTAGAATCCTGATCCTCTCAACTACAACAGTATTCTGTGTTTACTCTATTTGTTCTCCTCCTCTACTGTCTTCAAAGCACTTATCACTTTGGGAAATTATTATTTATTTGATAATTTGTGTATTTATTGTCTCTGGAATTCATTAGAATGTTGGCTACATAATGACAGGGACTCCCTCTTATACTACTGTATGCCTAGTACTTAGCAAAATGTCTAGCACATCTTAGATGCTTAGTAAATATTTGTTGAATGAATGCACTAGATATAGAAAACTGTTATCATGTCACTCCCCTATTCGACAACATTTTATATAAACATCAACAAGTTCAAATCTCTTTAAAATTGCCATGAATAATGGCTTCCATAATATGGATCCATTCCACATTCTGTATTTACCTATTGTCCTATATCTCTTAGCCATCATTAGTCATATTTAATTAAACACTCTTTTTGCAGGAATCTCCTACATATACCCTATTTTTTCCTACAACATGACCTTTACTCATATGTTTTCCTCTTTCCATCTACACCCATTCATATCACATCTATTCTTCTAGGCATGGTGACAACGTAACTTTTGAGAACCAAGTCACTTTGTCTTCAGGGGCTCCTTCCACCATCAAAATATTAAAAATTATTCTATTTGTATAAAAACAAGCACAATCCTGGCTGAGTTTGTTATTATATATTCATTACTGTTATATTAAATTTTTATGATATTAAAATAAGTTAAAGTATTTTATCTATGGACTCCTAGAAGTATCATGGGTCCTAGACATTTTGTTTATTGTGTCTTTAGGATAGTTCTTCTTCCAAGCACAGTTTAAATATCAACTCATGTTGAAAACATTTTCTGAGCACACTCCCAATACACACACACACACACACACACACACACACACACACACACACCATGTGCCTTACATTTTCTTTCCTCTATTTTCGAAACACATTCTGTGGGTTTCATTGAACTTAGTAATAGACTGAAGTCAAAGAGTGTAACTAATTTGTCTTTATTCTCCTCAAAGTTTCTGTCATAGAGCTTGACACTTTCTAAGCAACAATGAGTGTCTTTTGATTTGAGATTAATTCAGGTACTAATAATATGGATTCTTATAGTTAAGGAAGTTTTCAGTAAAGAAAACTTTATGTATGTATGTATTTTAAATGTTTATTTATTTTAGAGAGAAAGAAAGTATGTGCACACAACCTGGGGAAGGGCAGAGAGGGAGAGAGAGAATCCTAAGCAGGCTCTATGCTGCCACTGCAGAGCTTGACGTGGGGATCAGTCTCATGAACCACGAGATCATGAGCTGAGCTGAAATCAAGAGTTGGACACTTAACCCACTGAGCCACCTAACCACCCCAAAGAAGACATTATTTAGATGGCCCTAGAGGCATTGTTAAGTGTCAGATCCTAGGTCATAAACTATTGAATATGTAAGATAGAAAGATTTTATGGATCACATCTGCTAGAATAATAGATGATGAAGTTGGGTACATAAATTGGGCCCAGATTATGTAGAACCATGAATTTCTGACAAAGAATTAGGGTCTTGATTCATTAAGTCATGGAGAGATGCTAAAGATTTCTAAGCAAGAAAGCAACATGATGAGAATGGTATTTTTAGAAGATTTATCTCCAGGTTGGGCATTGCAGGGATCAAAGCAGGGAAAGTCAGAGGCAAAGAAACCCGAGAGATTATAGAAGTTGGCCAATATGGCTGGACTATATGCCAAGTTCTGGTTTAGTCTCTTCTTGCTTGGTTTTACTCTTAATTTCATTTTCATGTAAACACAGGCATTTATTCAAGGTTGTCATTTTCTAAGTTACTTCTAAGTTTATTACAAAAAATCATAAACCTATAAATGACTTGATGTATCCTTCATCAGAAACATTAAATATTCTTCATTAGATGAAGCAATAAATGTCTTTTTAAATATCAGATCCAAAAAGTCAATAAACAAGCAATTTTTAAACAAACAATGTAGGTAACTCCTTTTGGTTTAGGCCATAGCAAATAGAAATTGAAAATCATAATGAAAGTAACTATTATGTAGGTGCCAATTTTCAGTAAAAGAATTGTTAGTTACATCATTTTATGTAATTATATCAATGATTTCTTAGTATTACATTAACTCCATTTTATAGAAAAGGAAACTGATATGTTAAGGCAAAGAAATCTGGGGTATCTGACACAGAGCCTACCTGCCTTCCATTGATCTCCTCAAAGAAGACAAAGCATATACGTGATGCTATTATATCAGAAAGTAAGAGAGCTGATGGCACAAAGTCCAAATGGCTTGCCAAAGAAATAAGACCTCATGGAAAGGTTGAAATTGTCACTGGGCTTTGAAACTGTAGCTTGTTCAGAGAACATTTGGATGGAGAAAACAACATGAATACAAATGTGGAGGAAAGAATCATCTTGTCATATGATGGAAAATGTGTAAAGGGTAGTATCAGAGAAAAATTGGGTGTTGAGCTGGATAGAGAATTGAACTGGATCAGTGAGATATGGCAAGATAGAAAAATGGGACATCAAGAAAGCCTCCAAGATGTATAATTAGAAAACCAAGCATCTGGTCAAGCCATCCACTAGGAGTAGGAATACGGAAGGAAGAATGCAAGGGAAGGAGGGCTGATGAGGAAAGACACAATGAATTTAGTGTTCAATATGCAGTATTCACATGCAGTTATTCTACATATGGAGTTGTCCAGTTGACAGCTGGTGATGGTAAAACACAGCAAAACAGGGAGACAAGAAGTTCCTGGGGTAATCCATTACCAAAGAGAATGCAGACATTTATCAGGGAAGCCTGGAAAAATATAGCCACATCTTCAGAAAAGGAACATTTAGAAAAAGAACTGTTTTATATATATGTTCTAGTATATATTCAAGTAGCGAAGACATATATACTCAAGTATAGAAGGTCAAGAAAAGACTGTGGAGCTGGTTAAAACAGAAATAAGGTGCAATGTGTAAAAAGATGATGTTCAGGTTTTCTCCATCCATCTTGCATAGAAGAAACAAAAGGAAAAGATTTTAAATTTTGCTCTCGGTAGTATTTACAATAGTAATGACTACCCATGACACAGAAGCTCTTTGTATGTAAGGTGCCAGGGATGATTGGTCAAACCTATAGTATGCCAGGTGTAGAAACGGGTCTTTGCCACGTACTCTTGACTTTAATCCTCTCAAAAACTCATGAGATGGTTATGATTATCATCAGGTTGGAGAGGCAGGAATTGAGGCCATACTACTTGTCCACTGGATGGGAGAACCGGTGTTCAACCTCGGATTTGCCTGACCCTAGAACATGCACTCTTACCTACTATATCGTAAACTTCACTAAGTTCATGGGCTATAGTACAAAACAGTATGCTGGAGTACAAACGGTAATTAAATGGGTTCCCAATTATAGTTCACATTTCACTACAGTGCAACAAAGATGAGCTCCTTTCCATTGTTCAGTAACAGCGAATTAAAGACATTTAGCATATATTAGAGTAATTGAATACCCCCCAATTCCATTTCTTTTTTTCTTTCCAAACCTTTTAAAGTGACTATAGTGTGCAAGACTACACGTCTTGTCTTCCAATTCTTTTCATAAGGAAGCAGAAGTGAGATGTAAATTGCAAACAAACAAATAAGAAATAAGGGAGTTTCTTTTTCTCTGGTTTTCCTCAGTCTCTGGGCAAATTTCATTTAAATATTTTATGGTACAGTCATTCCTTTCCTAGCTTTCAGATGGTGAGCATTTTAGTCATTATTTTACAAGGCCAACACGTTTGTTGACTGAAGCAGTCATAGAGAGGCCAAGAGCAATAATTCTTATCATTTTATTCTGAGGGAGTGAATCTATTTTATACCATCTTTGGCTACAATGTAAATCTCAGAGAGAATCAGAAGCTAGTCTGTGTTTAAATGAATTAACTTCATACTGAAGTAACCATGATAGTTTGGGCCATAAATTAAGCTGATTTAAAAGAATTCAGCCAGAACATTCCAAAAATGGTTACGGAGCCAAGAGACTGAGATCTTTTACTTTTAAAGGAAGTGGTTCTTAAAAACATTAGCTAACAAACTTCATAGTTTTTGTTATTGGCATAACATTATTGGTGTAGTGTAATTTAGAGCCCCAGCAATGAAAAGAAAGCTATATGACCATTATGAGCACACTGTAGTTATCTTTCTTACTAAAAGCATATTAAAAACCTTTTTTCCCTCAGTTTTTGTCAGGAGAACTGAATATATTTTATCCTGAAATAATGAAATATAGGGAAAGAATACTTTTATATTAGAAAAAAACTAGAATAATAGCACACATATTTCTTTTTTATTTTAGGTGTTTTAGCAAAGAGCTGTCTCTTATAATTGAGATTGCATTATTCAGGTCTATTAATGAAAATGTTTTTATTAGCTCTCACTAGGTTATACAAGTATAGGTAAAGATACGCATTCCTGAACCTCTTCCTATGTGCTTTTTTTTTCTACGTGCTTTACATATATTACCACATTTTCTTAATATGGATCCTAGGGAATAGATATTTCTGCTATTCTTACCTGATAAAGAAACAGGTTCAGAGGGGTCATCATTTACCCCTGTGAGTGGTCAATCAGTTTGTGAGGGGCCCAGCAAGAATTCAAACCTAGGTAAGCACTGCTTGGCAAAATTATTGTGCTTACTATATTATTTTATTTTTAAAAAATTAACTTTATTGAAGTATAACTTACATATAATAAAATATATACACTTTAAGTGTACAATTCAATGAGTTTCGACAAATGGGTGCACCATTACGGGAAAGATACAGAATATTTCCACCATCCCCACAAGTTCCATTTGGTACCATATGCCACCGCTTCTGCTTCCCTTCTTCTTCCATTCATAGGCTTTCTATAACTAGATATAATTTTTTTATTTTATTACATGCATGTTCTGTTTAACAAGACAATATTACCACAAAATGCCAAATCCACATTTCTTCGTCTTCTGCAGTAACTTGAAACAATACGGTACTTCTGTTAATATCAGATAATATTACCAAATCTAACACCTTACCAGATAATATAGCAGTTAGTTTAGGGACCAAAGGATCAATGGCAATGGGGGGGGGGGAGGAAAAGTGCATATAAATTTGTTTTGTAAAGTCAACTAAGTAAAAAATTAATCCCAGAAAGTGTTAATAAATTTAATATGGTCTTATGTGCACCAAAGTAATAATACCTGCCTTAGAAGGGTGATCACTAGGTCCAGATAATCTGGACTACAGAGTCATGGGATCATAAGTCTCCTGTTTTCCAGACATGATACTTTCAGCCTCCTCTATTCTCCTCCTTGTCTATCAGCTTCTCTGCTACCTTCCTCCTGGGGGACCTAAGACTCTCCACACACCTTTCATCTTAGGTCATGAACTGCTTGTTCTGACCAGTGATACAGCCAGAAAGTGAGAGAACCAAGTTGCTATAAGGCTTGGCAAACCAGTGTGAAATGTTTTAGTCCTTTATTATACAATTGTCGTGGTTTAATTAAGAGAAACAAATAATGATTCATAAATGGATGAAGCACTTTGTTAAATAGGAAAACAATAACAACATTCAGATATTTAAAGCAAATGTAATTTTGTTTTCTATGACTGATCTGATTTTCCTTTGAGATCTTCATCTCTTTGGTAAATGAGAAAACAAAACACTTTTTTCAATTCCTGAACTATAATATCTCATTTCTTCCCTATTAAACTATCTCTTCTGGTTGATTCTGTCTTTCTCAGTTAAGGCTTCTAGATGCCCTCTCTTCCCTCATGCTTTTTGGAGACAAATAAATGAACTTTCTAAGGTTGGCAGAGGTTACAAAGAAGGATGTTCAAAAGCACAATGTTTTCAGGAAAATATCTCTTAGCCATAGATGTTCTTTTATCCTCTCAATAGGTTTTGTCACCTCTCTCCACAGTCTGACAGAGCTTATAGCTTGGGCTCCCTACCTCCCCTTCTTTTCTGCATCACATCTTGCTTCTTCTGAAGGGCTTAGCCTCAAAACAGAATCCATTCCACACACCAGGGAAGGAGAAAAAGATCTAGTCAGACCTCTGGCTCCAGATCCCTCTGTGGAAGCTATAGAGATTTGGAAATTCCCTTTATATTGCAGCAATACTAAAATTTTAAGGCTGTTGTCTTGCTAAGAATAAAAAATACAATTTGCAATGCAAAACTTAGTACTGATGTTCTCTCACTCTTTTCTTGTTTTATTCTCTGATGTAGTAATGCTAATCTTCCTCAAGGCAGAGTAAAGCAATATAAAGGATAATATATTAAAAAGAAACATCATATGAATAGATGTATCAAAATATATTACCATCGTTTCATTTATAAATACTGTGGAGAAAAGAGAAAGGAAATACTACATCTTTCCTTAATATTGTTCTGAGTGTCCCTTTCTAACAGGGTCAAAACTTGACAGCCAGGCATTTGAATTTTCCACAAATTTATTCATCTCATCTTGAACTATTCTTGAGACACATGTTAAACACATGTTCCAAACACAAGAGATTAATCATTGTTTCTCTAAACAACGTTTACTTTTCTGTCTCCATATCTTTGCTCAAGCCTTTATCACTACCTAGAAGGTCCTTCCTTTTTCATTCATTTGGGCCAACTCAGATCTCATCTCTACCATGAAGTCAGGCAATATTGAAAACTCTCTGTCTAGGACTCTTGCATATCTCTATTATATATTGCATCTCCATTATAACAGCTTCTTTTTCTTTTATGAATTAGAGATACTTCTTAAAGGATCTGTCTCCCACACTAAAGTGCATGGCTGCAAGGCAGGAACTGTGAACAATTCACCCCAGTTTCACCCACAATACCCAGCAAGGTGCCTTATATGTATTACATGATATGTGGCTACAGTTATACGTATCTGTGATGTTGGGTGAATGCAAATGAAAGGGAGAAAAATGTCTTCTTCTTAGTTATTTCTTGTAAAATTCAAAAGAAGTGTGCCTGGCCTTTTGGAACTAAAAGGAACCTAATATAATAGAAGTCTCACCCACAGTCTATATAATACAGAGGACTTCACAAATGACAGAGAATTTCTTCAAAAAGAAAAATACTTTTCTATCAACTAACATATTAAGAGAGTCTACTTAGAAAATTTGCTTTAAAATCTCTATGACTTTTGCAAATAGTAATGCATTTTCTTATGCCACTTGGAAAACTACATGAAATTAGGTATTCAGATCTTGATATCCAAATATTGAAATAATATAGATTATTTATTGTAACTTCAGAAGAGTAATTACAGTAATTAAAAGGTCAAGGATAGTAATTCAAAGGAAATCAAAAATAAAATCTTAACACAGACTAATTTAGTCTAAAGAGTATAGCTTAAAGTATATTAACATTCTTAAAGAGTGGGAAGGCAAGATGAGATACTGTTTTTAGAATATAACCAGGAATAACTTAAGTAGCCAAAACTGGTGTAATGGATTAGTTAGGTAGAAAGTAATGGCAACAAATTTTTGTTGGTTGGATCGGATAAAGGTCGAAAGCATATTCTGAACAGACCACATCATCTTTGAGACATACACCGACATTTATGTTGACATAGTGATAGCCAGAATGACCGAATGGACCCAATGCCCCCCAACCTTCACAGGGCCATGGGGAAAACATATGGAAAATGAAACAAGAATTGTAAGAAATTTTAGAGAGAAATTAAAAATAGCTCGGTAGTCATACAAGTGTTAAGAACCAATCTTAAATAAATAGCAAACACAATCTCATTACACAAGAAAGGATGTAATACATATTTGTTGTAATACACATTTACCAAAGTTGTAATACATATTTACCATATTGCCCAGGAGCATAGTCCTTATCCATTACTTTACACCATCTCTCCAAAGCAGCGTATGGAAAGTTGTTCTGAGTCAGACCATTTAGTGAGAAATGCTCTCTGACAGCAGTGCCAAGGAACATTTTCTTGATGGATATAATCAGTCACAAAATCCTCTATTCCCACTCTCATGCTTCATCCCGTCACTAAATATTATCTGTACTTCTATTATGTGCAAGACTTCATTCTAATTTCCATTTTCCAGACGGTTGAGTCATAGCACCTGTTCTTAAGAAATCACAATCTGGGGCACCTGGGTGGCTCAGTCAGTTAGGCATCCAACTCTTGATTTTGGCTCAGGTCATGGTCTCACAGTTTGTGAGATGGAGTCCCATGTTGCGCTTAGCGCTGACAGCACAAAGCCTGCTTGCGATGCTCTCTCCCTCTCTCTCTGACCCTCCCTCCACTCTCAAAATAATTTTGAATAAAGAGAAAAAAAAACACAATCTACTCTGGGACAAAGAGATACCTCTACTCTAGGAGAAGAAATAAATGCCACCAGAATTTCTTTCAGGGTTTCATAGGAAAGAGATTATCAAATATTACAGCTCAGTGCTCTGTGCACAATCAATATTGGTCAAATAGATAAATGAATAGATGAATTCATAAATCCAGAAATTTACCTAAGTTCCATCTAAATACATTAGAGATTTTCAGCCTATATCACATCTGAAGCATAAATTAGCTCTATATTACATACATCTATGTACATAAAAATAATGCCTTGCAAGCTTCTATGAGTAATACTGCTTCTTATGATGCTTGGCCTATCACTAAATGTCTGCAACACATGCCATTTTGTGCAGTTTGATAACATGCCTCCTTATATTTAATTATTTAAGACTTTTTAAAAAATTTTTTCAATGTTTATTTATTTTTGAGAGACACAGAGAGACAGAGTGTGAGTAGGGAAGGGCAGAGAGAGAGGGAGACACAGAATTCAAAGCAGGCTCCAGGCTCCGAGCTGTCAGCACAGAGCCTGATGCAGGACTCAAACCCACGCACCGTGAGATCATGACCTGAGCCGAAGTCGGACTCCCAACCGACTGAGCCACCCGGGTGCCCCTAATTATTTAAGACTTTAAATGTAATAGTTTCCTCTTTTTTTCTTCGATGATTCTATCTCCTGGCTGCCCTCCTATCCTTCTGGCTTCAAGTTTTCCATCTCCTTTGTGGCCTTCTCCTCTTGTATCTGTGCCTTTGTCTTGCCAGGGTTCTGTCCTTGGCTTTCTATTTTCTCCATTGTACATTTTGCTCTAAGTGATAGCGTCTGGCCCCATGGTTTCAGCGACACTCTTGTCCACTTACCATTCCCACATCTAGTTTCCCAGGTCAGATACATGTCCTAAGCTGAGACCCATACATCTACCTGAGTACTGGAAGGCTCTATCTGAATGGCACGACGCATAGACACCTGACACTGGACAAATCCTATAAATGCTAGTGCCTAAATATTTCTGGATTCCATAACCTACATATTCTGCTCACTGCTACTCCTTTGCTCGAGTCCTTTATTATTTCTCAAATGGATCTGTTCAATATCACTTATCTGATTATTCTATCTCATGCTTACTTTCTCACCAATGCACTGGGATCCATTCTCCACACCACTGAGATCGATCTTTAGAAAACTAATCTGATTTCTTTACTTCCCAGCTGAAAAGAGTTCAATAAGAACGCATAACTGAAAAGATAATTAGCTTGGTGTCTGCTGGCACTTAGAATCTATCCACTAACTACCTTTCTGCCTTCACCTTTGATCATACTTGTTGTTCTCTATAAAACAATGATTAGTGACCTTGCCAGTTTCCAGAATGTCCTCTTTTGTTTCTATATCAGTACAAGTGTTTCTTTTTCCACCCTTTCTCTATCCTTCATCTGATTAATGTAAATACTCATCTCTGAGTTTTCTCTTAGGATACCTCCTTCAGAAAGCCCTCCTGAACCATTGCAGCTTTCTATATACTGCACCAAATGCAGCAGACAGAATGTCATCTGTGAGTAATCCTTGTTGTAGGTATGAATGTTTATCTAACATCAATTTAAGGCCTTGAAGGCCTTTTCTTGCTACTGAAAAAACTGACTGCAAAGATGATATAGATTAAAATGACTGTAGCCATATTTGTTAATGGTTACTGATCTAGGGGCGCCTGGGTGGCTCAGTCGGTTGGTTGAGCATCCGACTCAGCTCAGGTCATGATCTCATGGTTCATGAGTTTGAGCCCCACATCGGACTAGCTGCTGTCATCACAGAGCTGGCTTGGGATCCTCCGTCCTCATCTCTCTCTGCCCTTCTTCCACTCACGCTCTCTCTCTCAAAATAAATAAACATAAAAAAAAAGAGTTCCTGATATAAAGTTTCAACCCTATCTCTCTTAACTACCAATTTGGTGATCTTAAGTAAGTGTTTTCTTTTTTGTTTTGTTTTGTTTTGTTTTGTTTAAACCTCTAAGCTTTTTCCCCTCTAGAGTGGATATAGTTCACTACTTCATTGGCTTTTTATCATATGAAATGAAATATTAAATGTGAATCACTGACTGAATTGCATGGAATTCAATAATTACATATATGCCACGGTAACTAATGAAATTTAATTTCACAGCGCTTTGTGTTAACATTAACCTCCATAGCTCATTTCTGACCTCAGGTATTTTCTTCTACTGACTGTGTATACGGATTCATCTGTATACAAGTTGCTGTTGCTAGTTCAGTAATTCCTCCCCTCCCAGTAGCCTGTCCTCTCTAACTATTCATCTTCTCTATGTCCCCTGACCAAGCTTTGAAGCAGGTCATCTCATTTATTGATCAGATCATCTCAAAAGGTGGAATTTTGTCAAAGATTCAAGAAAAAAAAAAAAACACAGTCACTTAAAATTGAATGTCAGATATCACTCCTAAATTTCCTCAACCATTACTCTTGAGTTGGAGTTTCAAAAGTAGAATCACACTAAAGAATGCACCTTGTCTTTTCCCCAGCAGGAGAGGGGAGAGGATATGTGAAACGGCAGCTGTAGCAGCTTTGACTTCCATAAAGGTCAATTAAATTTAAAGATACAATGTAAGTAAAAGTACCATTTATCAATGTGTTATTTACACGTGATTTGTGTCTTTCCTATAAAATCAACAGTAGAGTTGCATTATCACTCACTTAATTTCTTTTTTACATGTATTTATTTTTGAGAGACAGAGAGAGACAGAGCATGAGCAGGAGAGGGGCAGACACAGAACCCAAAGCAGGCTCCAGGCTCTGAGCTGTCAGCACAGAGCCCAACGCGGGGCTTGAACTCACAAACCAAGAGATCATGAACTGAGCTGAAGTTGGATGCTTAACCAACTGAGCCACCCAGGCGCCCTGCATTATCACTCACTTAAAGACAAAATGTAATTACTTTTTATCCAATCCCACTAGTCATTCTTTTATTTTTCTTCTTTCTCATCTTCTTCTTCTCTTCCTTTTCTTTCCAAAACAGTTCAATCTTAAAGCCACTCAATGTAGGTGATGAAGGTAAATATTTGCACAGGTTTCAGGGATAGGAAAGAAAGGGAGTCCCCTGAAAAGTAGTGTTCTGAGTCCAAGCACGGTAAGGAGGGCATTCTTCCCCAACAACAGGCAAGCATAAAGTATCACAACCCAGGATGTAAAACAGGATTTCACATAGGGAAGAGTCTGGCACAAGTGGCCTAACAAGGTAAGAAGGGTATTTATGCAGAAGGAAGGTGGCAATGGTGATGGCATAAAGGGAGGTTGATCAAATAAGTAATATATTTAAGATAAGAGGATCCTGCTTCCGCATTGCAACAGAAGTCAGTTCAAATATAGAAAGAAAAAACATTAGAATTAACCTTGTTTTGGAATTGGTGGCATCAGTGTGAAATAGTGGTCTTCAATAGGTAGATAAAAATGGAGAAATATGGATGTAAATATATGTATCATGTGTATACGTGTATATTATGTGTGCATATGTGTGTTCAAATGCATGCATATATATACTCTAGCTTGTCCACTAAGTGGTATGGGACTAGTGATACTCTTAATAGTCATGAATGTCCATGACTCCCACTCAGATCTTGGCTTCTAAATACCATTCGCCACAGATAGGAAATAGGGCTTGTTGGAGGAAAGGCCAATTTTAGGTCTTAAGGCAATACAAGATGAACACAGAATATCCTTTTGTGCCAGAAACTAAAGAGTTGCTCAAAAAACAAATGATGGAAACATGTCAAAAGAACAAAGTAGTAACGTTGAAGGATATTTATTACCCAACTGAGGAAAAATTATGCTTTTGGCATAAAAATGGATGTAGAAGTCAATGGAACAGATAAAGAGCCCAGAAATGGATGCAAACATACATGGTTGATTGTTTTTCACCAATGATGCAAGAAAATTCAGTGTGGAAAGTATAACCTCTTCAGTCAAGATGCTAAAACAGTTTTGCTATATATATATATATATATATATATATATATATATATATATATATATATAAACTCAACTCTTACTTTAAATCTTCACATCATATTTTTAACAATCATAATGGACCATACACTTATGTGTAGGAGCAAAACCTACCAAATTCCTAGAAGAAAACATAGAGTAAACTCTGAGTGAACTTCAGTTTAGTGAAGGTTTTATTAAATACAAAGCAAAGCAGAGTAGTAATCATTTAAAGTTTTTGAAAAATTTGGACTTTAGAAGCAATTTCCTTCAAAACTATGGAGAGAACTTGAGTCTAGAATATATACAGCATTCTTACAACTTAATAAGAATAAAACATCCCAAATGGAAAAAAAAAATGTGAACAGATGCTTCACCAGTGAAGATATATGGATGGCAAATGAGTACATGCAAAGATACTCAACATGATTAGTCATTAAGGAGATGCAAATCAAAACCACAAAAAGATAATACTGCACACTCACTACAATGTCTAAAACTTTAAATACTGGTCATACTCAAGTATCAGTGAGGTGGTGAAGCAATCATAACTCTTACACACTTCTGGTGGGAATGCAAAATGGTATAGTTTTTTGGAAATGGGTAGCACATTTTTAAAAGTCAATAGGGCCAAGCCATTTCACTCCTAGGTATTTACCCAAGAAAAATGAAAGCATATGTTCATACAAAGATGTGTACACAAATTTTCACAGCAGCTTATTTGTAATAGCCTAAAACTGGAAACAACCCAAATATTCCCTAGAAGGTGAGTAGATAAACAAATTGTGGTATAACCATATAATAGAGTACAGCTCAACAATAAAAAAAAAAAAAAGAAATACCAAAATATCTACTTAAGTTTTTTCATTGGTATCATGCCTTCAACTATAGGCATTTAGTACCCCCCGCCCAAAATAATGAATTACAGAGGCAGTTAAATCTCAAAATCATCATGGTGAGTGAAAGAAGACAGGCAAAAAATAAAAGAATACATAATGTATAATTCTATTCACATAAAATTCTAGAAAATATAAACATATCTTTCTATATCTAGTCTATAACATAATAGCCCGTCATCCACAAAAGTGCCATGAAAGGTAAAGAAAGACCAACAAACTGTTCCAGGAATGTGAAGAAGCATGGCAACTAAATGTGAACAGATGAAAGCATGTTTGCTACTAAGGCATCACTGGGACAATTGGGAAGTTTGAGTGTGAGGTAAGGACCTTGTGGGAACCACTGACAATATTTGAATGGAATCTGATTAGATGTAGTAATGTGTCAAAATCTATCTCTTGGTTCTGTTTGTATTGAAGTTACATTGAAGAATATTCTGGTTTGTAGGAAATGCTAAAATATTAGGGGTGATGGAGGCACGTATTTGGGCACCTACTCTCAAATGCTTCAGGAAAAATGAAATTGTTCTTTGCACCATACTTTCAATTTTTCTATAAATTTCAATCGACAGAAGGGTAGATAAATATAGATAGGCATAGATAAAAAGATTAAAATTATCAGGATGGGCTAAAATAATAAACAATAATACTTTTTTCTATACAGCTATCTATTGAAATTTATAGAAAAATTACAGGACTTTTTTCAATAACTCCATCTCTTTCATCTTCTTTCCCTAACTAAATGTCTCAAGATCTCCACCCTACCACCACCAAATGTATATACATTTCTCCCTGGAGGAACTCTGCCATCCTCCCCCAGCAAAGGTCTACAACAAGGTGGCCTCAAGATTTAATCTGACACAGAGATGCATTATTGGTCTACAGAATCTGTGCTTGTTTGTTTTCCCCTATGCTTGTTTCATCATTGTATTTTAGAAGCAGACAGTTCACTTTCTAGTTTTACAGGTCCAGAAATGAAGAGAGATTCTGCTCTAGGGTAGATCCCCAGAGTCTTATTTGTATCTGATTAGATGATGGTATTTGGGATTAGGGGGTTGATGAGAGCTAGACGAGATTTTGAACTTGAGTTGATGCTGTCATACGTGGAGTCTTTGGGGGATGTTGGGATGGAGTGGCTGTATTTCCCATGTGGGATGGATATGAACCTTTGGGGCCAGAGAAGGGACTGGTAGGCTGCAAAATGTACCACGCGCCCAGACCCCCTACCCTAGTTCAAAAAGGAAATATTTACAGAAAAACTGTAGAAACTATGAATGTTACCTTTTTCAGAAAAAGGGCCTTTTCAACCGTGATTCAATTAAAGGTCTTGAGATAATCCTGAGTTACTGGGTGAGCCCAAATCCACTGATAAGTTTCCTTATCAGATAAAAGGCAGAGGGATATTTGAGGCAGACAAAAGAGGGCAAGATACAGATATAAAGAAAGGGTGTCATGTGAAGACAGAGTTGGAAACTACAGTGATGTGGTCACAAGCCCAGAAAGCCAGGTCAGCCACCAAAAGCTGAAGAAACAAGTTGTCTCCTTGATTCCTCAGAGGTAGTATAGCCCTAGTGATTTCAGACTTCTGGCACCATGCTGGAGCCTGGATTTATAGGTGGGCAAAACTCACAAAGCCTCTCCCTCAAGGCATTTATACATTAGTGGGGGAGACATATGAGAAATATATCAGTCATCAAATAGTGATATGTGAACTGATGGGAAGAAATAAAGCAGGAAGAATATATAAATGCTGTTTGGGTTGATGCTATTTTTGCTTAAAACTCTTAATTATCCTCTGGGGCGCCTGGGTGGCTCAGTCAGTTAAGCGCCGGACTTCAGCTCAGGTCACGATCTCGCGGTCCATGAGTTCGAGCCCCGCGTCAGGCTCTGGGCTGATGGCTCAGAGCCTGGAGCCTGCTTCCGATTCTGTGTCTCCCTCTCTCTCTGCCCCTCCCCCGTTCATGCTCTGTCTCTCTCTGTCTCAAAAATAAATAAAACGTTAAAAAAAAATTAAAAAAAAACCTCTTAATTATCCTCAATATCCATTTTCCTGAATGATACAAGGAAACATGGCTACCTGAGTAAAACTATATTCCTCAGCCTCCTTCGTAGCTAGGCCATCTGACAATGTCTTAACCAATGGAATGTGAAGAGAAGCAATGTGTACAGATTCTAAGATACATACAATAAA
This sequence comes from Panthera uncia, assembly GCF_023721935.1. Taxonomy (NCBI): domain Eukaryota; kingdom Metazoa; phylum Chordata; class Mammalia; order Carnivora; family Felidae; genus Panthera; species Panthera uncia. The sequence goes on along the minus strand of NC_064810.1, from coordinate 109,653,347 downwards.
GGATACCTTTCTTTCCTTTCCCCTTCTTGGTGGAAATGTGAACCAGCCTGAACAGGGACTCTAGGGAATGGTAGAGCGTCCAAATGGAAGGAATCTATGTTCCTGAATATAGATGTTTGGAAGGGGAGGTGACTCCCTGTCTATTTCTGGAATGCTATGCAAGAGATAAGTGCAATTCATTTTTTTTTAATCTCAGTATTGGGTCTCTTTGTTTCGGCAGCTAAGCCTGTAACCTAACAAATAAATATTTTAATTTAGATGGTGAAGGCAGGCCTTTCTGAGCAGAGACCAAGCAGACTAAGGAACCAGAGGTTGTAGAGAGGCAGTATATTATGTTGAGAGTTGTATCTGCCCCAGTTTGGGTGGCTTTAAAAGCAAATTTTGAGGTGAAGGTTTGGGTGCAGGTACTTGTTTTGAGAGGTGATCCCAGTAAGCACAGATGAAGGAGTGGAGAAAGAAAGGGGGAAAAAGAGATCAAAGAGATCAAACATGCCAATGAGCAGGTCACCCCTGAGAGCCTTGGGAGCGCCATACCATTCAAAACCGTCTGAGGAACTTTAAGGAACATGTCTCAGAACTTTAAGGAGCATGTCTCCAAGAGATGAGGGACAAGGTATTTTACCCACCATACCCAACGCCCACAGAGAGTTTTCTCTGGAGGCATTAAAGACCTGGCACCTTTAAGCTTTACCCTGCAAACGCTGAGCAAGCCCCCAAACAATAATCAGAGAAAGCTCTCAGGCTGACAAGTATACAAACCAGGGGCCTGTGGTGGGAAGCTCTGAGCATGTGGAAACTTACTACTTCTCCCACAGATGAATTCAGAAGTAAGCCAAGGGACCATGTGGCAGGACATTAACAGTCCTATAGCAACAGGCACCTGGGTGGCTCAGTCAGGTAAGCATCCAACTCGATTTCTGCTCAGGTCATGATCTCAAGGTTCTTGAGTTTGGGCCCCGCATCGGGCTCTGTGCTGACAAGATGGAGGCTGCTTGAAATTCTCTTTCTCCCTCTCACTGCCCCTCCCCTGTTCATGCTTTCTCTATCTCTCTCAAATTAAATAAATGAAACTTAAAAAAACAAAAACAAAAACAAAAACTGTCTGATAGCCAAGGTTCAAATTCTGGCTCTTCCACGTACTAGCTGTGTCACCTAGAGTCAGTTGCTTAGCCTCTCTGTCTCAGCTTCCTCATCCGTAAAATGGAGATAATTATAGTACTCACCCACTTCAGAGGCTTGTTGTATTATATATTATCAGAGATATGATGCACAATAATTAGAATACTGCTCTTCATATGGTGAGAGTTATTTGTTAGTTTATTTTTGTCTGAGACAAGAAATAAATTTATTAATCTAAACCATATTTAGGGCACCTGGGTGGCTCAGTCGGTTAAGCATCCGACTTCGGCTCAGGTCATGATCTCACAGTTCATGGATTCTAGCCCCGTGTTGGGCTCTGTACTGACACGAGTTGTAGCTCAGAGCCTGAAGCCTGCTTCAGATTCTGTGTCTCCCTCTCTCTCTGTCCCTACCCTTCTCTGTCTCTCTCTGTCTCAAAAATAAATAAACATTAAAGAAAAATTTAAACCATATTTATTATTGAATCTTCAGTGTTTGTCATGAGCTGAACAATAGTAGTAGGTATTATATAAATGTTTATTTAATGAGTAGGCAAAAAAATTTTTTTTGACTGCTGCTAGACTTTTTGGATGTATGTAGGTATGTATCAGAGGGAGACCCAGACTGGTCACTTCTCACCCATATCCTCTAAGGACTATCCAGAAGACTTGTATAATATCACCCTAAGATGAAGTTTACTGTGGGGCCAGTGATTAACCTTGCTTCATGAAGGATCTGAAGTATAATTTAATAGAGTTTCACAAGCCTCTTTTCTTGGGTAACTTCCACATTCTCTTGGGTAATTTTCACATTTCATGGGAGGCTCAGTTCTAAATAAAACTAATGAAGTTTCTTGGCAAAATAGAAGAAAATCATGGTCTTGGCAGCTGGTTTTTTAAAGAAACCCTACATGCCAACAGTTGTGCCAGTGGTTAAGAATGGTGCCACTTGAAACCAAGCTAAACTTGAAAGGTTCCAGAAGATTTCCCCAAGAAACAGAAAGCTGAAGAAAGGCCAGGGAGTTTTTGTTACACCTATGGAACAGAGCACAGAATCCAGATGTAAGTACTGAGAAAAGAAAAGATGATACTCTACACGGCCGGCAACTAGAGACACCAGTGGCCCATCGTGGAGGGTAGAGGACACCTAACGGAGATGAGGAAGAAAATGAACACGTATTGAATGTCTAATTAGGCCTCAAAACCTTGCACTTAAAAGTTACAGAAGCAGGGCACCTGGGTGGCTCAGTTGATGAAGCATCCAAGTTGGGCTCAGGTCACGATCTCGCAGTTGGTGAGTTTGAGCCCTGCATTGGGCTGTGTGCTGACAGCTCAGAGCCTGAAGCCTGCTTCAGATTCTGTGTCTCCTTCTCTCTCTACCCCTCCTCTTCAAAAATAAATAGAAAACATTTTTAAAAATTAAACAAATAAAGTAAAATTTGTAGAAGTATTTTCATCTAATCCTCATGATGCTGTCTTGAATAATATTATGCATTAAGTCATGTTAATCTATCTCACTCCCAAATCCATGCTCTTTGCAGGCAATTTTAAAGGAGGGAGGGTGTCATATGGTCCCTAAGTATGAGCTGTGAACTACACCCAGAATGCTATGAACAAACTACTGAAGAATTTGCAAAAGTGCACGAAAATGAGAAAAGCCTTATAACTCTATGGCTGCCAGATCTTGGTCATTTCATGAACTCAAAAGCAAGGCCGGAAACATCCGTGGGCTTCATCCCTCTACAAGTATCTTCATAGTTAGGGTAAAGCTTCAGAACATTCCACAAAACAGAGAAAATCATAATAATGCCTTACCAGATGTCCAGGTCAATTTCAGATTCCAGAAACGGCACGAGAGGTCCTGCGATGTGACACTATTAGAACTCAAGTTCTCCAGAAAGGTGAGGTGGTAAAAGCTTTGAAGCCAGCAGTAATTTCATGGGAAATAATGGTCATGAGCATTTACTCCACTTTCGTTTGGTTCAGCTTTGCACTGAAAGTACTTCAACAAAGAATCCGTATGAGCCACAAAAGAAACAGATTTTGAATTTAGGTAGACTGCACCATATAGATAAGCATCTCGGTTTTGTTTTGTTCTGCTTTGCCTTTTGCCTTTTCGGTCAAAGGGTTTCAGTTTGTTTCCGTTTTTTGTTATCATGGTTTTTGGAGGCGGTGCTTGTATAGTTGTTTGTTTTGACTATTTTCCATCACTGGGAAATACAAATAGGTTAAGGAAGTGAGATCAAGGTTTAAAGCTCTGTTAAAATTTCTTCAGAGATGCTGGAGAAGAGAGAAGTGCCAGGGTTTGGAGCGCGCAACTGCATCCAATAACGATATCTCAATTGTCTCAGCAAGCACAAAGGAACAAGGGGCAGTGCTTTCCTTTCAGATACTTGGTCTGCAAAACTTCTTTGGGCGGGTTTTCTTTGTATTTTCAGGCAATAAATTTCCTGATGACATAAACCTCGTCATCTTGTTTCACGTTGTGGAAATGCCAGGCCAGCCTCATGTGTTGTTGAATTAGGGAGAAAAAAAATATTATTTGGATTTCTATTGACAACAACAAAAAGTTTTGATTGGATTGAGCTATATAAAATTACTGATACTGAGCTATTTTTTTTTCAAAGCTTCAGAGCTGTATTTTTTTTACAGCTTCCAAGTTGCAATTTCCTATGACTCAGAATATTGAACCAATTTCCTATGAATAAATTTCCTATGATTAAAAGTATTCCTGATGCTTTTACTGGGAATAAGTGATTCCCCCACTAATATTTCTATAGCTCAGTAAGATTTTGGAGTATACTCTTGATTACAAAAGTTAAATACAATTATGGTATGAGAGACTATCATCTAAATTTTTGGAAATGGTAGTATTTGTAAAGCATAACAGAGTATTCTAGGCATATTTTATTAATTTCTGTTGTTTATATAGCAAGTATTATTAACCATCTACTGTAATATGGTGCTTTTAAAATATAGGGCCTAGAGTCAAAATTCATGGATTCCAATCCTGGTTTCCCACTTTTTTTTTTTTTTAATTTTTTTCATGTTTATTTTTGAGAGAAAGAAAGAGCATTAGCGGAGGAGGGGCAGAGAAAGAGGGAGACACAGAATCTGAAGCAGGCTCCAGGCTCCAGGCTCTGAGATGTCAGCATAGCGCCCAACAGGGGGCTCAAACTCATGAACTGCTAGATCATGACCTGAGCTGAAGTTGAATGCTTAACCAACTGAGCCACCCAGGTGCCCCAGGGTTTCCCCACATTTAGAGTCTCCACACATGAAGACACTTAGGTCTTCAGGTCAAACGTTCTTTTTCTATAAATGGGGGCCACAATGAAGACATCTGACTCATTGAATCGTATGAATTGAGTAAAATAACTGCACCTCACAGTACCTGGCTCATAACCACCACTCCACAACTGTGGGCAAAACAGGTAAGCCTGTTATCATGGAGCTTACAGCCTAATAAGGGAGACACAGACACAAATTATCACAACTGTCATAAATGTTATGAAGGAAAAGTGCATGTTCCTATACAGGTATAAAATTACTCTGTGGCAAGCAGGCAAAACTTCCTTTGGAAAAAGAGAATTAAGCCGAGGTCTGAAGGATAAACACTAATAAATCAGGCACAGGTTTGATGGAAAGCATTCAAGGCAGAAGAAAATCCATGCCCTGTATTTTGAGAGGCCGTGACATTTGGGGGAACTCGTTTCAGGGCTGCAAGGCAGTACCACCAACCCTCTGCAGGTGAGGAGGCAGTGGGGGCTCCACCACGAGGGTCTTTTAAACCATGTAAATTCCTTTAAATAGAGGAGTGAAGTCATTGCCTGAGTGTGCTGCATAACAGAAACCTTCTTCTTTGTAAAGGATCTGGTGTGACTTATTTGTTTTGTGGCATTTATTAAAAATAATTTGATGTGCCTTGGCTTCCCCACCCTAGTTACAGTTATTTTTAAATGAGGTATATGGAGACAGAGTATTTTCTTTGGTCCAGTTTCTCCCTTTTAAATATACCTACAACTTCCAAAGGTAGCTAAAATGTGAGGTTTGAGGGCACAATCCTCTGAGTTGCCAAACGTTTCTGGGACCTCTGCACCAACTACAAGTTTGAGGGGATTTCCAAAATCACTGTCAGGTTTGATATTTCATTAGAAAGACTCACAGGACTCAGAGCTAATATACACGTGCCTATGGTTTATTACAGGGAAAGAATAAATTAAAGTCAGCCAATAACGCATAGGACAGAGCCTGGGAAAGTTTCAAATGTGAAGCTTCTGTTGTCTTCAGAATGCATTTCACTTCCAGCCCTGACATGCGACAATATGCACTCACTAGTGCCAACCAGGAAGCTCACCCAAGCTTTGGTGTCCACAGCTTTATGGGGACTTCATTAAGTGGACATGATTGATTGATTACCCATGCAGTCGCACTCAGTTCCTAGTCCCCTACTGCCCAGAAGTTGGGTTGATACCATGTGGCCCAAGGGGCCCACCGTGAGTCACCTCCATATCATAAAGTATCAGATGTGGTCCATAATAACAAAGATACTCCTATCATCTAAGAAATCCAAAAAGTTTAGAAGGTCCCTCCCAGTGGCTAGGGACAAAGGCCAGAGCTTTCCTTTGGCCAAACCAAATGATATCCTATAAAGGCTACCTCTGGCCTTTGGCCAAGTCTGTCTTAAAGCAAAACAATCATATTCACCTGCAAATACATTTAGTATAGCTTGTATATGGTAGAGACAGTACTATCATATGAATGTGCCTCACATTTGGAGGAGCCAGTATGGGGAAGGGACAGGTTTAAAGAAAAAACTAATCCATCCTAAGGGTGACTGGGTGGCTTCGTCAGTTAAGTGTCCAGCTTTGGTTCAGGTCATGAACTCACAGTTCATGAGTTCAAACCCCACATCGGGCTCTGTGCTGGCATCTCAGAGCCTGGAGTCTGATTTGGATTCTGTCTCTCTCTCTCTCTCTCTCTCTCTCTCTCTCTGCCCCTTCCGCACTCACACTCTGTGTCTCTCTCTCAAAAATAAACATTAAAAATTTTTTTAGGAAAAAACTAATCCATTCTATAAAGTCATTATATATATTACATTTATATTTTTACTCCTTGATTTACCATTATGTGTACTTTAGGGTAAACTTATGCAATGTTACTTAGCATAGAGATTATCTGATGATTGGCTAAATTCAGTTCTTCCTTAAGCCAATCATTTTCCATCAGTATTATGGTTTGAGGAGGCTTTAATTCATTTTCCCAAATTGGTCATCAACATCAACATTATAACCTTAACAACAAGGCCAGTGTCATACCCTATCACACTATGGCAGCAGATGTGATATAATATTCTTAATATACAAGAATGTATAATATTCTTATATATAGGATTCTTAACGTATAAGAATCAAAACATACTGGCACATCACCAGAGTCCCACTCAGTCATTAACAGTACAGTCCATCATCATATTGTCTAACCAAAATGGCTGCCAGAGTGATGCCACTCAGCTTTGTAGGTTTCCTGTCAATGCTGTCAGGTTGCAAAAGCAGACGTGGCCTTCACCCACTGGTGTAATTGAGCAATGACACCATATCATCTCTTGTTCTTAGCCTCCCTCAAAGTAGTAATGTAGTATTTATTTTCCCCCCTTATAAAACCGATTTATGCCCTCCCATAGCCTCAGCTACTATTTTCCCTAGCTTCATTAACTGCCTAGTTTTACCCAAACATTTTCACCTTTGGAAGAGACAGCAGGTTTGGCTGTTGAGCAGGTCCAGATTGCCAGTAGCAATACTGGTCCAGCAAGCATTCCCTGCAATGCACTCCCATTATACAGGGTAGGATTACGAAGTACATAGCTAGTGGGCTCTCGGACACTAAGCAACTCGTGTGTTACATTTCCCACCAACCCCAATTATGCCAGATGGGGTAAAGGCATAATCCAACCTATCAGGCCCTTAGGAATTCTGACATAAAAGTTTAAAGATATAGGTACAGTTTTGTTTGTTTAAGGATTATCTCTGCTTTTCGGGCACCAATAGTCACAGGCCTGGTCCTAGGACCACTGCATTAGGTAAGAAAAAAGTTGAGGTGATGTGAGCAAAAAAGAAACAGTGTAGTCATAACAGCATCCTCCCCCCATGGGAAGAATTATACAGTCATACCAGAATACTTCCCCACTTCCTTCTTCTCAGATTACTCAGAAAAGCAGGGGAATCTATCTGATAGAGATCCTTCCTTGGCCTCCCCTCATGTTGAGTGTGAGAACACACTCATGAAGGTGCAGAAGCCAACTACTCTTGCTTTTATCTACCCATTTTAAACAACAACTATTCCTATTACCCGTTCTAATTCTATATCTAGCCACTGCTCTGGGGACACAAGCTTTCTGCCCATTGTTGGACATAGAAGCTATGAAGTGTGTTTCTTGGTCTGATGCAATGTGACTTGGCAGTCCAAATTGATGTTTCACAAGACCATCCTCAATGTCCGTAATTTGCCAGAAGGACTCATAGAAGTCTCTGAAAACTATTATATATACATTTATGGTTTATTACAAGGAAATGATACATTAAAATCAGCCAAGGCAAAACACAGAGCAGATTCTGGGAGGGTTCCAAACCCAAGACTTCCATTTTCTACCTGGCATCAATGTGTGACAGTACCTGTGAAGGCTTGACAACCCAGGAAGCTCATCTTAACTTCTGTGCCTAGACTTTTTACTGAAGTTTCATTACTTGGGTCTGACTGGATGATTGCCCACAAAGCTGCACGCAAGTCTCCAGCCCTTACTCTCAGAGCTCAGGCTGATAACACAGGGCTGAGGTCCGCCATAAGTCATCATAATTAGCATAAAGTCTCAGATATGGTCAGAGGGATCCACCCGTCATCTCACTAGCATAAACTGGCAGATGTGGTTCCAAAGGCCTACCATGAATAACAGAGGTACTCCTATCACTGAGGGTATTTCCAAGAGTTTGGAGATTACCTCCGTGGAACCAAGGATAAGGCTGGATCTCTCTTTCTGCAAGGCCAAATTCTTTACTACAAAATGTATCATTTTGAAATGGGTAATGCATAGAATTTCACTTTTGAAGTTGTACTTCTCTGAAATTTACTTTTTTTTTTTCTTTAGCCCTCTATGGAACATAGATGCAGTTTTCAGGTGGAAATGTGACATGCTGCTAGCTGACCATGATATATCCATTCTGCCCCTCCCCTTATTAATAGATTAGGAAATAATGGAAATAAAATACAAATACACCTAAAAAGAACAAAGCTAAAATACATTACTATTTCTTTGAGAAAACTATCACAAGATTGATGAAGAAGGAGAGGAAGATGGAGTGGGCGGTGAGGAGAGATGAGGGTGCTTAAAGAATTACCATTAGAAATATTGGAGAGCATAACAGATGCGAAAACTTAAACAGAAAATAGAGGGAGGGGTGCCTGGGTTGCTCCTTCAGTTGAGCATCCAACTCTTGATCTCGGTTCAGGTCATGATCCCAGGGTCATGAGATCAAGTCCTATGACGGGCTCCACACACTGAGCGTGGAGCCTGCTTAAGACATTCTCTCTCTCTCTCTCTCTCTCTCTCTCTCTCTCTCTCTCTCTCTCTCT
>NC_064810.1:109551438-109644593 GCF_023721935.1 Panthera uncia | reverse complement strand
TCTCTCTCTCTCTCTCTCTCTCTCTCTCTCTCTCTCTCTCTCTCTTTCCCTCTGTCCCTCTCCCCTGTTCACTCTCTCTCTCTCTAAAATAAAAAAATAAAAAATATAATGGAGCACCTGGGTGGCTCTGTAGGTTAAGCATCTGACTCGATTTCAGCTCAGGTCATGACCTCACGGTTCTTTTGTTGGAGCCCCTCATAGGACTCTTCGCTGACATCAGGAGCCTGCTTGGAATTCTCTGTCTCCCTCTCTCTCTGCCCCTCCCCTGCTCATGCACTCTCCCTCTCCCTCTCTCTCAAAAATAAATAAACATTTTAAAAAATTTAGAAAATAGAGGGATATTATAAACAACTTTATGCCAATAAATTTGAATATTTACATAATTGGTCAAATTCCTCAAAACCAAATTAAAAAGAGAAACATTAGAGTCCCATTAATAACAAAGTGTTTGAATTTCTAGTAAAATATCTCACAAACCAAAATCAAAAGATATGGCTTTTCCAGCAAGTTCTATCACTATCACTCAAGACAAACAACAATAACAAAACCTTCAGTCTTACACATTCTGCTCCAAAGTGTGTGTGTGTGTGTGTGTGTGTGTGTGTGTATCACTAAAGCCCAGATTCAAAGAGATGGGGATTAGACTCCACTTCATGTGGAAGTAATAGCAAGGAATTTGTAGCTCTTCTTTAATCTGCCACAAAGTGTTTTTCTAAAATATTGTGATAAGGAGGAGCATGTCAAAACCCAGCAAAGCAGAAGTGTGCCTACATACATTAGTAGCAGTTTAAACCTGTAGTAGAACTTATTTTATTAGTGATGTTTTAAAACAGAGTATTCAAACAAATGAAGTGGCTAATGCTGTATGAATCATGGAGGATAAGGAGCCAAACTAAATATGTATTAGAGGGAATGAACTCTATCACAGTACATGTCTTAACTTGTATTCACACAAATTGATTCTTTCTGCACTCTGCAACCTTTGCCTTTGGTACATTTATGGAATGTAGCAATTTGCTTTTATGAAGAATGTATGTATTTCCACTTAAGTATGCTTTCTATATACGTTTTCATATTCAATACAGTAACACAAATTCTTCTCATCTGTTATAGACACTGTCTTGCTTACACGGGCATTCAGTATTTGCTGAAATTCAAGAAAGAAAAGATGAGCATAAAAATCTGAGCAGACAGGGATCCGCTTTGTAATTTAAAGGAAACAATTCTGTCAAACAGTTATAATGTTCAGGAATTAGCTCACCTAAGCTCACCCAAGACCTCGTAAGGGCTCTTTGCCAGTTTCCTTTCTTGTTTCTGTAGTACTTGATCTCAGTGAATCGTTCACAACCTCTGTCTACTATATTAGTTTCATCTGCTATAATAAATCAATTTTGCAAAAAAAAAAAAATTAGTAGAAACTTTTTGCCTCAAATTCAGCTTTTAGTTCATACTAGGGTGTGTATGTGACTTTTGTTACCTCTGATATAGGGGGACTCAGCAGGTCAAAACTTAGAGGGACAGAATTCTAGTATGACATTTTTATCAATAACTGTGAAAGTCTTTTATCTATAAGCTTGATGGATTATTCCTCATTTTTGAAATATTACTTTAAGAGAGTTTCTGGGGAGAATGGATTACAAGTATACAAGTAAGCCTTCTCCTATATTAGCAACTGTCTCAGATTTTATGGTACTTTTTTCCTTCTGCAATCTTTCATACACCCATTCAAGAAATTTTAATTGAACTCTTACAATGGTCCTAACACCATGGTAGGCATTGAAGGTCAAATTGTAACTAGAAAATGTCGCCAGACAAAATACAGGATTTCCAGTTAAATTTGAATTTTAGATCAGCAGCATACTTATACTAAATATTATTGTTCACCTTAAATTTCAATGTAATTGGGTGTCCTGTAATCTATTTTATTTTTATTTTTATTTTATTTTATTTTATTTTATCTTGCATGCATGTTAAATATGACAGTCCTAGTAAAAAAAATATTATACCTGATCTGTTATAATTTGAAGTCCAGTAGGCAAGGCAGATACTAATCACTGATTTGGCATGTAAATGAAAAAATATAACTGCGACAAGTGTTACCAAGGACAAACACAGAGCTATAAAAGGAAAAAATAATCAGGAGAAAATCCTGGTTGGGAAGGTGACATCAGGGAAGACTTTCAAGTTAAAACTTGATAAATGGAAGTGCAAGTGACAACGGGCCTGGGGTACTATAGGGAAGGAAACAGAGATGCTCGAACACTGTTACTTTTATTTTTTATGCTATTTATATATTTTTCCCTCTAATTTTTTATTTAATTTTTATGTAGTTAACGTACAGTGCAATATTGGTCCCTGAAGTAGAACCCAGTGATTCATCACTTATGTATAAACCCAGTACTCATCTCAGCAAGTGCCCTCTTAAATGCCCATCATCCATCTTGCCCATCTCCCACCAACCTCCCCTCCTTCAACCCTCACTTTGTTCTCTACTGTTAAGAGTCTCTTAGGGTTTGCTTCCCCCCCTCTTTTTTTTCCCTTCCCATATGTTTATCTTTTTTCTTTCCTTAATTCCACATATGAGTGAAATCGTATGATATTTAGGGACACCTGGGTGGCTCAGTCGGTTGAGTATCCAACTCTTGGTTTCGGCTCATGCCTCAGGAGTTTGAGCCCCATACCAGGCTCTCTGCCATCAGCTTCAGGATCCTCTGTCTCCCTCTCTCTCTAACCCTCCCCCACTCTCTCCTTCTTTGTTGAAAATAAACAAATATTTTTTAATTAAAAAAAAAGGAATCATACGGTATGTATCTTTCTCTGACTGACTTATTTCACTCAGCATAATACACTCTAGCTCCATCCACATCGTTGCAAATGGCAAGATTTCATTCTTTTTGATTGCTGAGTAATATTCCACTGTATATTACCACATCTTTATTCATTCATCAGTCAATGGACACTTAGGCTCTCTCCATAGTTTGGCTATTGTTGATAATGCTGCTATATACATTGGGGTGCATGTACCCTTTCAATCTCTCTGTATCCTTACTTTTAAATGGCAATTTTATACTACAGGGAGATGTGTCTAACCAAAATGGTATAAGCAGTAGAAAGCCTGACTGCTCACCATGATGTAGAACACTTCAGAAAGAAAGCATTGTTTCAGGGGCTAACCAGTGCGTCTGTCTTTTTCATTTGGCATCTCACTGATGATGCAACCAGAGGCTGCAAGTTTTTGCCTCGTTCATAAGGTGCCACAGGAGGGTTCAATACTCAATTCCAAACACAATGGACATTTTCTGGGATCAGAGAAGAAAAGTTGCTTGTTCCATCAGGCTTCTGGCCTTTGCTCCTGCCAGACATGAGAGGGAACATGCCTGGTGGGAAAGACTCAAGTCCATGATGCACTCACCAGGGAGTTGCCAGACAAGACTGTCTCAAATGACCACACCCTATAGTACCTGTAGCAGGATTCAGGCTCTCCAACTTTCCCAACTGCCCAGTTTGTGATTCCTCTCCCCTTTCCAAGTTTCCTTATGAATGCAATGTAAGAAATGGTCTTGGATAGTTTGGGTTGATTATTGAGGCTTGAATATAATCATTGTTCTTCCTCCTCTTCTTCTTCCTCCCCTCCTCCTCCTCCTCCTTCTCCTTCTTCTTCATCATCATCATCTTCTTCTTCATCATCATCACCATCATGAGAATAGTCCTGCCTCGGGTTTATATATTTATTCTCATATGTTCCGTCTCTTTTAATTATCTTCTTTATCTTTATGATGTGTGCCAAATAAAAAGAGGAGTGACTTATACCAATTTTTATGGATGTAGGAACCTGAGCATACTCTCTCCAGATGAGTTGCCTATGTCCTTTCTCTGACACAGCCCACAGCAGGATGGAGTGTTGATCTAGCCTCCTAGCTGTAGCGCTGTATCAAACTGAAAAGAAGTGCAAAGCACAAAAATTGACTGACAAAAAAATAATTATGTTGAAAAATAGTCATTTAAATAATATTAAATCACAAAACTGGTGGACAATTAGATAAAACTTATTAAAAATACACTGACATACAACTATGTCAGAAATGTCACCTGTTAAATTGTAAAATGATTTGATTTCATGATTTTATTATTATGACAAAGAGCACATTATCATTGGCTATAGCATTTTAGATCCCCAAAGTGGCATATGCTCTAAATGCCACTAATAAGTTATATATATTAGAAATCTGCAAATGTGAGAAGATTTAAGCTCTTCTCTAAAATTATAAAGTATTTTTTAATTATAATAGAGTAGTGTATCTCTTAAAAACCAGTGCCTGTAGGGAAAAATTGAAGAAATCTGCAATTTTAATATTTCAACCTCCTTGTATATATGGCACTTTGTTTTCTGAATAACAATATTTTTCATAATGATGTCTATATCTTAATTTATAGTAATTTAATGTACATCTTAGTCTAAAGGGTGCAAATATCAAGTGTATAAAAGATGTATGGGTTTTATAGTCATGTAATGCTAGATTTCTTTAAAGCAAAGTTTCTGTAGTCTGGTTTCTCTTCAAATCACGTAAATCTTTCACCTTTTAAAAGCAAAGGCTTTGGAGCACCTGGGTGTCTCAGTCACTTGGGCGTCCAACTCTCAATCCCAGCTTAGGTCTTGATCTTAAGGTCTTGAGTTCAGGTCCTGAATTCTGCGTGGAGCCATATACACCGCCCCCCCCCCCCCAAAAAAAAAAGCAAAGGCTGTATTTTCTAGGAAAATTTTAGAAAACAGGATACAGGTATTGTTTTTTGAAAAGCCAGCTTTTGTTTATTCAACTAAAAGCTAAAGAATTCCTTTCTTATTACTAGAAACTCAGTTATTGAGATCCTGCCTTCATGTATAGGCTTCTTTTTTATTTCTGTGAAAATGGACAGGTAAATCTCAGAAAAGAATGATTGTTTCCAGATCAGACATCAAAAATGATTTTCCTTTTTCTTTCCCCCTTAACACTGCATGTGTTCTTTGGTGCTGCCTTGAATACTACAGAGCAGAAGGGACTCCTGATCCCCCTCAGTCTCTCTCTATGGTCTAGGCCACAGGGAAGTTTTTATCTGTACCAGGGAAGTTTTCAAATAGAAGCCGTTCCCCCAAAAGCAGTGGCATTAGGAATTGCAGGGCAGAGGTTTATCTCCCAGATGTACCACACCACTTGTAGGGCTTTTTTTGATCCGCTTATAAAATATGCCCACCAGATTTTGAAATTAATTACTTCAACCTTGAGGATCCTTTTTATGGTGAATACACCTGTGACTCATGAGAATGTACTGTTATCAGATGGACGGGATTTTAAAAAGAAAGAAAGAAACATAATATTTTAGAACTACTACACACTATCTTTCAAGTCTTTAGGAGCATGATGTGAAAGATGAAGGGCACCTGAGCCCAAACTTTGTGCCAAACTCCTGGGTGCCAGCAGCTATAGAAGCAGTTCTATTAAATCTTTACCACAATCACTATAATGTTGGTATATCGGTTCCATTTCACTAAAACTCAGAGAGATAGTGTAAGATAGGATCTTCCAGCTAAGTCAAAAAGAAGGCTTTAGCATGTGTTCCTATTGCTCACAGGGCCTATCAGACATATTTCAGACAGAAATATGGAGGAGCATTTAGTTGAGATGAATGGTGAAAAGTCCTTGGAAGTAAAAGCTGACCTGATGGCAGCCTTCTGGGTTGAGGCACATAAAATGGATACTTAAAATGATAGCAGTAGTTAAGAAATGTGCCTGGGACACCTGGGTGGTTCAGTCAGCTAACGTCTAACGTTCAGCTCAGGTCATGATCTTGTGGTTTGTGAGTTCGAGCCCCACCTCAGGCTCCATGCTGACAGCTTGGAGCCTGGAGCCGGCTTCAGATTCTCTCTCTCTCTCTCTCTCTCTCTCTCTCTCTCTGCCCCTTCCCTGCTCACACTCTGTCTCTCTCTCTTTCTCAAGAATAAATAAGCATTAAAGAGAAAAAAAAAGAGGTGCCTAAAGCAGGAAATTTTGAAGGAATTTGAGAAAACACACCCTATCCTCCTTCTTCCTTTACCCAATTCAATCCTACCACACACGCCAACCACCAAACGTTGAACTGAAAGATGACTGGGTGGTACCAAAGCAAAAATCCACCTACTTCCCAAATTTATGTAGAGCCAGTGCTGTGAGTGCTACTGAACTCTGATTTATGTGGATTTCATCACTGCTGGCTTTCCCAAACCCTGCTAACTTTGTTGTTTTCATATGCTTTCAATTCCCAAATGTCTAAGAACTCAAAAATGTCCTCTTGTGATTTGTCCTGTTTGCTATTTGGTTTTTCACTGCTGTTGTTGCTTCATTTGAATATTTTCTCCAGGAGTCTTAGCAAAGTTGTTTTTTTATTCTCCTTTTTGTGTTACTCATGCGGGAAGATCATCTAAATCACATTTTAGTGCAGACTCACTGTTGAGTCTTTATAATAATTACATTCTCAGCAATCAGCGGTAGTATCACATTTCGAGCGCCTTGGAATTATTTCTCTTGTCATGATTCGAATGCATTTTTCAGACTCTTATCTAAAATTAAACCACTTTCATGATGTTATAGTCTTGGAATCTGTCATAGTTAGCACTACCTTTTCCCTTTCTATCCTTTAAACTTACTGGAAAGAACTTGCAGAGAGAGTGACTAGATTGGGAATAATTAGTTCTTTATAGGATTTATTGTCATCTGGGAAGAATACTATGTTAGATGTTCTTACGAATCCACATGGGATTCGTAAATTCCCCACATGGGAATCTTACGTAATCTACATGGGATTACGGAAGTAACAACGCTTCTGAGTTCCAATTTTGTTTTACCTGAAGGGAGTAAATGTGTTCTTGCAATGTTTTAAGCATCCATAACTGGTGTCTCAGTTTTTCCTGCATTCCTAATAATTGTCATTATTCCCAATTATATTCAGAGGACCTAGAAAAAAAAAAGGTGGCTCTTAACAGAACATCAGCTGACGTTCAATAAGGATATTTTGAAATATTAACTCCTGCAATGGGACAGAACCTATTGTAACGCTATACACTGGTGTCTGAAATCCTTCTTTATACCAGTCCTGCAGGTCACGAACAGTAGAGGCCTCTCACACACAAATATCTGCTCAGCTAACTTAGTTTTTGTTCTCCTTTCTTCAACTCACATGGACTTAGCAGGAATTTGCTGAGTTACACATCACCTCACAAATAGAGTTATGTATCTTTGTACCAACACCGAAGAAACTAG
Source organism: Panthera uncia (assembly GCF_023721935.1). Taxonomy (NCBI): domain Eukaryota; kingdom Metazoa; phylum Chordata; class Mammalia; order Carnivora; family Felidae; genus Panthera; species Panthera uncia. The sequence goes on along the minus strand of NC_064810.1, from coordinate 109,637,322 downwards.
GAGAACATATGAAATAGATTCTATCAAGAAAGGTACTTTGTAATTATGCAGTGTTATAATATGTCCTACACCCCAAACACCTGAACACATTCTAAGGTTGTAAGATGTGCATTTCTTCTCTGTGTAGGATACTGCCATTCACACTATAACAGTAATCCTGTAAATATTAATGTTTATTCTATTGTATTGACTGTTACCTTCATCATGGTTGTCTTCTCACTCTGAGAAAAAAAACCAAATTAGCCAAATAGATATTGCCATTTCACATAAAATCACGGTTTTAAAGTGACTCAAGCATAGAAAGGTATTATTATAAAACTTCTGATTTGTTCAAATGGATGGATCCCAAATTATAAAACTAGTCATGCAAATAGCACCCAATGAATATTCTGTGGCTCAACAAGAGTGTGACTTGAGTGTTTAAAGAATTAAAATAAAACAGTGCTCTCTGTTACATTTCTGTATCTGTTGGATTTAGTTTTTGCCAAATGTATCTATCAGAGGCAATTCTTGTGTTTTCTTGGTTTAGTGACTTAAATAAAGAAAGAAGTGGAAGTGGTGGGAGACGAGGACAGTATTGTAGAGGAAGCTTGAAACCTAATGGATAGAAAAATAATGGTCTTTGAAAATCATGCTCAAGGCCAGTAATTTTTTTTTTATTGTGAAGGAAAGAAGTAACTTCAGTCCAGTTTCGTATAGTTTTCTAAATATTTCCATGATATAGTTGGTTTTGTTGGAATTATTTTGTTCTTTTATTTTGGGGGAGCTAAGGTGTTTGTTTGTTTGAGCCTAGGATTATATGCTGAATCTCCATGATGGTCAACCATGAGATTGGGAGAGCCATATCCAGAGCAATCTGGTTTTTATCTAATTTGCCTATTTGCTAACAGACTACCTAGACACTGAAGTTTAGCCTTGTTCCAAGGATGCAAATAGAAATCATTCTTAGCTTTAAAATTACATCTTGATGTTATGTCATGCCAGAGGTGAACAAACTGCCAGTTGTCAAAGAGATTAAAAACTTTTAGCTAAAAATAACTATTACTCATTCCAGTGTAGAAGAAGATTGGATATTGAAATATACAATTATGAGGGAACCTCAAAAACACTCCAATCAGCCCACTAAAACAGACTATTATTCCCAATGTCTCCATGCCTGTCATTGCTGCTAACATTTCTCCAGTGAGCCAGGCTCACACCAGTAAGGGTTAATTCCATTCATTGTTCAGCTTCAGAAATCATCAAGCACCTTTTTTACAACTGTTTCTGAACTAGCCTGATCTTTATCACCTTCCTCATGGCACTTTAGTTGGCTAATTCTGGGGCACCTGGGTGGCTCAGGTGGTTAAGCATCCAACTTCAGCTCAGGTCATGACCTCACGGTTCCTGAGTTTGAGCCCCACATTGGGTCCCTGCTGTCAGCACAGAGCCTGCCTCAGATCCTCTGTCCCTCCCTCTCTCTGCCCCAACCCCCCTCTAAAAAACAAATAAACATTAAAAAAATAGGCTAGGGGCACCTGGTGGTTGAGTCAGGTAAGCGTCTGACTCTTGATTTCAGTTCAGGTCATGATCTTATTGTTCATGGGATCGAGCCGTGCATCAAGCTCTGGGCTGACGGCTTGGAGCCTGCTTGAGATTTTCTCTCTCCGTCTCTCTCTGCCTCTCTCCCACTCATGCACATGCACTCTCTCTCTCTAAATAAATAAACTTTTTAAAAGTATTTAAAATTTTTTTTCAAAAGGCTAATTGTGTTCCCTGCATATATTCTTTTTCACCAAAGGGAAAAATATGTTGCTTAATGATGCTACATTGTAAATGTAAACTAAATTTACATACGTAAATATAGAAAGTATATGGCTTGAAATCTTAATGGAGTCCTCAGTCCTGTGTTCAATCCATTTTATCTCTCTTAGACCATCTGTCAAGATCCTTATGGTTGTGGTCACATCTCCTCAGGTTATAGTTGTTTGCTCTCTGCTTCCTTTCTCTGCTCTTGTTCTCATCTACTATACACCTTAGAATGTTCAGCTTCTCTCTTTACATGTAAATTCTAAAATACTAAGGCTCAAGTGGAATTAAACTTCTCTGAAGCCTTCTCCAGAAATTTACACTCAAGTATCTTGTATGTTCTGTCAGAATTTCCAGAACATTTTATGAAACGCCCAACATCTATATACCTGTTTTCCATTAGTTTCCTGTATGTAAGTTAAATTAGGGATAAATTGATACTTTTATTTTTCTCTTCCCCCACAAATCTGTTGTTTAAACTACAGGTCATGACTCACTTGGTTTATAAAATCAACTTAGTTCATTGACAATCCTCTTTAAAAAATGAAATAGATGAGGTGTGCATGGGTGGCTCAGTTGGTTGAGCGTCCCACACTTGGTTTCAGCTCAGGTCATGATCTCACAGTTTATGGGTTTGAGTCCTGTGTCAGTCTCTGAACTGATAATGTAGAGCCTGCTTGGAATTCTCTCTGTCCCTCTCTGCCCCTCCCATGCTCATGCATGCTCTCTCTCTTTCAAAGATAAATAAATAAACTTTATTAAAAAATAAAATAGATTAGAATAGAAAATAGGAGAATGGTGCCCAGAGTAAGGAGGAGTATTTATTGGCAACTCTTTTGTTTTAGATAGATAACCAGAGAAAGATAGCAAGATAAACATTTGTATTTTGCATCCTAATGTAAAATTGTGGTTTTTTTTTTACTGTGGATCATAGTCATAAGTTTTTCTGTAATTTATCAAAATCATGTTTATACTCCTTCATAAGTAGAGTTATTCATTCATTCATTCAACATGTTAAGTACACCAGAAGTATTAAAAAATAATAACATTGTCTCTCTCTTTGAGGGCCTAGCATTCTCTTAAGAGAAATTGGTAGGTATACAAACAATTTTAGTATGATGTACATGATGTCTAGATACAAAGTACAGATAATTCTCTGGGAACATAGAGGAGGAAGTAACAGCAAGTCTTTAAGAGTCTCTCGTTGACTCACATTCTTCATTCTTCTGATGAGAAATCAGCCTGCTAAGGTTTTTTTTTTTAATTTTTTTTAACATTTATTTATTCCTGAGAGACAGAGCATGAGCTGGAAAGGGGCAGAGAGAGAGGGAGACACAGAATCTGAAACAGGCTCCAGGCTCCGAACTGACAGCACAGAGCCCAACGCAGGGCTCAAACTCACAAACTGTGAGATCATGACCTGAGCTGAAGTCAGACGCTCAACCGACTGAGCCACCCAGGCCCCCAGCCTCCTAAGTTTTAATTAAAATATTTAAAAGATGCTAGTCCATTTTCTTCTCTTCTTTAATGTTATATGATTATGGGTAAGTAATGGAGTATAATATAAAATTCTGTGTGGTGAGGTTGTGAAAATAACAACTTACTTTTCACCAGCTTTGAACTATTTTAAAAAATTGATACTTCAGCTTATACTTCAGAAAAGCTATTATCTATTTATTTAAAAAAAATTTAAGTTTATTTATTTTGAAAGAGAGAGAGACAGCAATCAGGAGAGGGGCACAGAGGGAGGGAGAGAGAGAATCCCAAACAGGCTCCATGCTATCAGCACACAGCTTGATGCAGGGCTCAAACTCACGAACCCTTGAAATCATGACCTGAGCTGCAACCAAGAGTTGGAAGCTTAACTGACTGAGCCACCCAGATGCCCCAAAGCCATTATCTATGTAGAGGAGGAAGTTGTTGGAAAAGCTTGACCTCCGTAAGTTCCCCTTTATATGAAATGAGAAAACTTTCTCAGAGTACATCACCTGTCTTAATCTTTTCTTATGTTCTTAAAATTATACTCAAACATATTACAACATAATGTAAAAGTTTAACAGTAGTATACACATAAAATTTCGTATTAATAAATATTGATGCCTGAAAACATAATGAGTCAAAAATATTTGGTAAATATAGTAGATTTAAAATAATAGATACTCATACTATAATTTATCTCTTACTAAAATGCAGTGTACTTTGGATTGATTGTATATACAGTTGACCCTTAAATAACATGAGGCTTACAAGCACCAGATGCCCACACAGTTGAAAATCTGAGTTTAAATCAGACTCCCCAAACACTTTACTAATAGACTATTGTTGACTGGAAGTCTTACCAATAACATTACACTTGATTAACACGAACTTTGTATATTCTATGTATTGTAGAGTGTATTCTTACAATAAAGTAAGCTATGAAAAAGAAAATATGTTAAGAAAATTATAAGGAAAACACACTGATAGTGCCATACTTAGAAAACACACACACACACACACACACACACACACACACACACACACACAGATCCAGGTGTAAGTGCACCTGCGCTGTTCAAACCCCATTGTTCAAGGGTCAACTGTACATTTAGAGCCAAATGAAGAAATATTTTTAGAAGAGGATTTAAAAAGCACTTGAGGGTCTCTTTGACATAGCAAAAATTAGATCTGCAGTCAGATTAAAAAAGAAGACACCAGAGTGACACTCTGCCAATGTAACCAAAACAGGCTACCAATTTTTAAATAGAGTGCTTTCTTGAAACCTCATTAAACATAGTCTGAATGTGTAAACTATCTGTTCCCTTGCATTCTTAGTACATGCTTTTTGAGTAAGCGATATTAGTTTTTCTCCAGCTCTAATTAATTTCTGTCATTATTTTTCATTTGGAGTCTATTTGAAGTTTTTAAATGTTCTAGTTCCAATGCATAATTTTAAAGTTAAGGAGCTTCTCTGGACAAATGTATATGCACACCATCCTTCCCTATATTATTGCCTTAACTAGAGCTTGTTCTCTATGTTGTACTGCATAAAGCTTTTTGTGCAATACACTTCCTATGGTTAAATCATACTATCAAGTCATGGGGCCTTTTGTTTAGAGGAATCAAGGTCGAGAGTCCAAGTCACTGAAATTTATTTCCATAGTAAGAGGTTGATTGAATGACTTAAAAAAAGAATTATCTATGATGATGGAGCCCTAGGGACTCCTTGATCTGCCTTTTGCAAGCTGGAAAACCTTGAAAGCCAGTGGTATAATTCAGTTATTGTCTGAAGGCCTGAGAATAGGGGAAACCAATGTTATAAGATCCAGCGTAAGACAGAAGACCCAGGAACCAGGAACTCCAATGTTCAAGGGCAGAAGATGGATGTTTCAGGTCAGAGAGAGAACATCATCCTTCCTCAGCCTTTTTGTTCTATTCAGGCCCTAAATAGATTGGATGATGCCCACCCACATTGGTAAGAGTAATCTTCACCAAGTCTACTGATTCAAATGTTAAACTTTTCACGAAACACGCTCCCAGACACACCCAGAAATAATGTTTACCAGCTATATGGGCATCCCTTAGCGCATTCAAGTTCACGTTGACACATAAAATCACCAGTATTCTTAGAAGTGTTCATGATTGCTAACAACATGCTGTAATTCGCTTTTCAAAAACTCCATAAAGCCATATTTCTCTACAGATAGCTAAATCCTCCCTACTCAACCTCCCTAGGCTATCTGCCTTACTGTCCTCTATCCTGAGTCCTACCTATTTCAGTACAGTTTGGGAGATTACAGTATTAAAAACTCTGCAAAACTCAGGGTTAAGTAAAAACCGAGGGAGGAAAAGCTAGTCAGGGAATGGATTTTCTAGAATTGAAAGGCCCTCTTGCTGGGTACTATGCCTGGGGCTTTCTATATGGTAAATCTCCTATTACATATAACAGTCTATGACTTAGGCATTTGCAACTTCACTTCAGGATGAGAAAACAGATACGGAAAAGTTAAATCCATTGCTGCCAAATTCCCTTGATATACAGGAGGGGGCCTGGGATTCAACCCAACATGCATATAGCCTGAAGTCTAGGATCTTTTCAGTATACCACTCTCTTGCAAGAGTGCTTGTTCTGAGATGTGGGTTTTCTGTAGAAAGTTGTTGAGTTGTTCAGTTTTTGTTTTGTTGACTTTCATTTAAGAGTATAGGAACACCTAGTGTTTTTCAAGCAAGGGGTTTATATTAGCTATTCTTTTCACTTATCTGAAAGTAGAAGACATGACATATAACCATGAGCTTAGAACTTCCTTATGCAAATCATAGGAAAGGATTTGCTCTGAGAAGCTGTACAGGCTGTGGTGATCAGAGAGGACTGGATTGAAGCAATTTTTATGACAACTGTCAAAGAAGGTCAAGATTAAGCTATTTTACATGATGTTGGCTTATGGATTAGCTATACTCCATAGACAACATATTTAATTCATGATAGTTTTTTGCAACCCAAGCAATAAGGAGAGAGTTTGCAAAGTATGAACTGCGGGATAAAGACAATCAGGGAAATAAAAGGCAGAATGGGAAGTGCTTATTAAAAATTTAAATAGGTATCTATCCCAGAAACTCACACAAATTCATCTACATAATATAATTCCTAATGCTCACACTAATAGTTCATAATTCATCTTTTAAAAAATGTGAATTACAGGGGGCCTGAGGGGCTCAGTCTGTTAAGCATCTAACTCTTGATTTTGGCTCAGGTCATGATCTCACAGTTCGTGGGATCATGACCTGCATAGGGCTCTGCACTGACAGTGAGGGGCCTGCTTGGGATTCTCTATCTCCCTCTCTTTCTTTCTGTCTCTCTGTCCCTCCCCTGCTCACACTTGCTCTCTTTGTCTCAAAATAAAGAACCATTTTAAAAAATGTGAATTACTTCTTCATTCTAAGTAACAGTCTTTAACTCATATTTATGTGTTTGTTTTTAGTACATGATATTCCTGTCAGATATACCTTGACTCTGAAACAATGCACATACATTGGATATAGAGTAGGGTGGGGGCACCTAGGTGGCTCTGGTAAGCGACTGACTTCAGCTCAGGTCATGATCTAACGGTTTGTGGGTTTGAGCCCCGCATGGGGCTCTGTGCTGACAGCTCAGAGCCTGAGGCCTGCTTCAGATTCTGTGTCTCCCTCTCTCTCTGCCCCTCCCCACTCACACTCTGTCTCTCTTTCTCCAAAAAATAAACATTAAAAATAAAAAAAAAAGAAATAGACTAGTATGAAGTTAGGGAGATAGATTGGTCTGTAACCAGCAGTATTAACAAAATAAATCAATGTTCCCAAGTTTACAGAAAAACATATACAAGTAAATCTCATCTTAAGAAAATCAAATAGGGGCGCCTGGGTGGCTTGGTTGGTTAAGCATCCGACTTCGGCTCAGGTCATGATCTCGCGGTCCGTGAATTCGAGCCCCGCGTCGGGCTCTGTGCTGACAGCTCAGAGCCTGGAGCCTGTTTCAGATTCTGTGTCTCCCTCTCTCTCTGCCCCTCCCCTGTTCATTCTCTGTCTCTCTCTGTCTCAAAAATAAATAAATGTTAAAAAAAATTAAAAAAAAAAGAAAATCAAATATATACATGTTCAATACATGTATTTACACAATACATTTACACAATAGACAAATTATCCTTTATTTTCATTGTAGAAACATCTATTGCATTCCTTCTAATGCAGATAAAGCAGATTTCAATTTATCAAAAAAGCAGGGATATTTACAGCCAAATTTCCCAGGTTCTAGTGAGTATTAACTTTGAGGAACATTTATACCTGACTATTCATTTCATTTTTCTAATTGCTTTAAAAGAATCCCCTAATTCCCTTCTCCCGAAAAAGTCATTCTCCTGCCTAAATTTCTAAGTAAACTTGAAAGGTATTTTTAGATATGCAGCATTAAATATATACTGATTCTTCCAACTTCAAGTATCAGATAAAGTGGCTCAAAACATAGGCTAGCTTGAGTATCAACCTTCAAAATGCTGGAACTTCTCCAGGACCCTGGAGGGATTTCTCTGGGTCAGGCTGTTCCTCTCTTCCAGCTAATTCTCTAGGAATTATGAGCCTTCTTTCTTCTGTAATGTGGAAATATTAACCCTTCCGGTGGGATGCTCTTAAGTAATAAAACTATACTGACTCTTTGTGTTTTGTGATTAACCTTCATTTTTCAAATGGCTAAAGGGATTGAATAAATCTTTGAGATAAAGTGGTTTCCATCAAACATCTCAATCTGCTGACAGATGGGAACCAAAAATAACTCTGGTATAAAAGTTTCAGTGGAAAAGTCAAATAGGCACTTTCGCCAACCACTTGAGAATCCCCCCAAAGGCAATACGTATCTCATAAACAATACAATCATAATGTTAAAACTACTGGTGAAAAAGAATTTTGCCATAAACTGAGGAAAGAGTACAAACGTTTTAGTGATAAAACTACCAAAACATGTTTTCCATCTTCAGATTTACGTGTAAATGAAATAAGATTATGATGTTTTGGTACAAAAATTCCTGTATAGCAAAAGATCATAAGGAGCATGTTACGTAGATAAAAAATTATCTTTATATTTTTGTAAAAATTATGAGATTAACAACATCAAGAATAACACTGGGACAATCAGCCAAATGTCTGTAAAAAAATAAAGTTAGACTTCTGCCTCAGGCAATGCATATAAAAAAATTCCAGGTAGGTAAAAGAGCTAAGTGTTAAACTCAAATAAAAACACAAACTAACAACTATAAAACTAAGATGACCCGTAGGTATATATACATATGTATAACTGTGATTGGAGAAGATTTTCCTAGGAAAAACATTATCAGAATTCATCATAAAAATATTCAGTATTTGTTATGAGAAAAATTCCTTAAACAAAGTTAAGACAAATTATAAATTGGGAAACAATTTATAAAAGCAAATATAAAAGCAAATATAAAGCAAATATAAGAAGCAAATATAAGAAGCAAATATAAGAAGGATTAATACTCAGCATATATCGAGAGCCCCTATAAATAAATATGAAAGGATAACCAAATAGAAAAATGAATAAAAGAACAAAAATACAAATGGTCAATAAATGTATGAAAAGATATTTTACCTCCCTGATAATAAGGGAGATTTAAAAATAATGTTATATCCTTTTTTGACTCATTAGATTAGCAAAATATTTATAATATTGTTAATACCCAGCACTGGAGAGAAAACGGACACTTATAAACTGTTGGTGGGAGTATCATCTGACAATACCTTTTAAGAAAGCAATTTAACTAGCACATTCTTATTTAAAGAGTAACAACATGAATTATAGTAGTTATGATCCTAGGAATCCTAAAAATCTAGTTTCTAAAAATCGAGTTTATCAAATACAAAAAAGTGTATGTATTAGGAATTTTAAAATGATCTTACTTATAATGGGGAGAAAAATACTGAGATAACTTAGATTGAGCATTCTATCAGAGAGTCTGTGGTCCAATCAGGTGACTTTTTATTTGACTCCTTGATTTATATCTCTGTAAAATATTTTAGACTTATACAGATTAAATAAGATTATAAAAGTAAAGACCTTGGAACTTAGAAGCAGTGAATACCCATTATTTATTAGGCTCTCTTCCCTTAGTATCAGAATCTTGGTGTAGATAGGGGAAGCAATGTACTCAATAAGAAAAGAATCATATTTCTCAGCCTTTCTTGCATCTAAGGATAGCCAGGTGACATACCTCTAGTTAATGTGATGTAAACAAACAAAAAAATATCACTGAGCGGCTGGCTTAAACAACAGATATTTATTTTCTCACAATGATGGAGGCTAAAAGTCTGAGACAAAAGTGTATGCAGAGTTAGTTTCTACCAAGGCCTCTTTCATTGCCTTGTAAGATGGATACTTCTTGTATCTTCACATGGCCTTCCTTTTGTGTGTGTCTGTCCTAGTCCCCTCTTCATATAAGGAAATGAGTCACATAAAAATAAATACAATGACCTTATTTTAACGTAACCTTTTTAAAGACTCTGTTTCCAAACGCAGTCACATGCTGAGATATTGGGTGTTAGGAATCCAAAATACGAATTTGTAGGGGGAAGCACAATTCAGCCAACAACAGCAGGGTGTTCAGGAAAGCACCTAACAGGTCATAGGCCCTATTTTCATGTTGTATTTTTTCATTGTTCTGCCAGGGATATGGAGGAGAGGTCTGAAGCTGGAACAGCCTTTCTGTGACCCTGAAGGAAAGACTAAGAAATCGCAGAATCTTTAACCCAGACCTATTCAAACTTCAATAATATCATCAGCTAACCCTACCTCTGAGCATCTTAGTAAGTGTATACTAGAGGTAAAGCAGGGGGAGGGACTTAGAACTTACCTTATTATTTGAAGTTTCTGTTACATGTAGTGGAACCCAAATACACAGAGGTGAATAGTGTTCAATAAATTCTAATTAGCAATAATTATAATAAAAGTTTTTTTTAAAAAAGAAAACTAAATGTCTATCAATAGAGAAGTGTTTTAGGGGCATCTGAGTAACTCAGTCAGTTAAGCATCTGACTTTGGCTGTCATGATCTTGTCATTCGTGGGTTCAATCCCTGCATCAGGCTCTGTGCTGACAGCTCGGAGCCTGGAGCCTGCTTTAGATTCTGTGTCTTTCTCTCTCTTCCCCTTCCTCTCTCTCTCTCTCTCTCTCTCCCTCTCTCAAAAATAAACATTAAAAAAATTTTAACTAAAAAAAAGGCAATCCACCTTATGAAATACTTTACAGCTATTAAAGATAAATATGAGGAAGATCTATATCAAATAACAAAGTTTTCTAAGATCTCTTATGAAGTGAAAAAGATAAGTTGCAGAAAAAAAGATGCATTTATTTTATGATTACACATACAGTAAATATATATAAATGCATTAAAGTTCTATAGGGATACAGAAGTGTATTGTTTAAACCTTTAATAACAAATATATATTAATGTGTTATAAATGTAATAAAAATGGAAATATATTTTATAAAATTAATCAAATTACTTTTCTTTGCATTTCTGTCCTTGTAAAAAAGTGCTTCAATTAAAATGTTCGAATTACAAAAGTCAAACCAATTCACCAAAAAGACACAAATTTTATAAAAAACACTTAAAGCTTTGATTTTGTTGAAAAAAATGCCACAGGCCGATGTGTGATTACTTGAGGGGCTATACATATCATTCTTTTAAAAACAAGTTCATAACTCAAACTGGCTTTCCGTGAAGGGATAAATCTGCTCTCTGGAGAGCTTAATAAATTATAAATGTTTTAAAATCATATTTAAAGAGAATTCCACTTGCAACATGACAGTGTGAGGAGCACTGTGGACCCACTTTTCAGTAAAACTGGAAAAAAATATTTTAAAAGAAACAACCATTTAAAGTTTGTGGAAATGGTCCTAAGGGCACACAGCAAATGAAGAAACACTTATTCAAGAAAATCTACTAAAACTCACTAAGAACAACGAGAATCTGAGGTTCCCTCCTCCCTCTTCCAGATTAGTGGAACAGAAATGCCACTCCAGGCTGGTGCATCTGAGAGCACAGTCATCCTCCTTTCTCCCCAGCTTCCAGTTAGAGTGTTCTCTAATTAACGGGGCAAAATGTCAGCATTTTACCAACTGTTTTCAAAATCACAGTGATGTTTTTTTGGCAAAATGGACAATCCCAAGCTAAAATTCATATGGAGTTTCAATGGACCCAGAAAGTAATAGCATGTTTGAAAAAGAACAGATTTGAAGGATTCACACTTCTGCTTTCAAAATTTACTAAAAAGCTACAGTAATCAAAACTGTAGTTTTGGTATAAAAATAGACAAATAGAATAGAACTGAGAATATAAAAATAAACTCAATGGTCTATCAATCTATGGTCAATTGATTTTTGACAAGAATGGGAAGACCATCCAAACGGGAAATAATGGTCTCTTGAACAAATTGTTCTGGAAAACTGTATATCCACATGCAAAAGAATGAAATTAGACCTTTATCATGCACCTTTATCATTAACTCAAAATGAATCAAAGACCAAATTTAAAGTCTGTAGCTATAGTATTATTCAAAGAACATATAGAAGCATATATGCAGGACCTTGGATTTGGCAATGGAATCTTAAAAGCACAGGGAACAAAAGATAAAATAAACCGGACTTGATCAAAATTTAAAACTTTGGTTCATCGAATGGTACTATCAAGGGAATGAAAAGGCAATCCATTCAGCAAATGATGCAAAACAACTGAACATCTACATGCAAAAAAAAAAAAAAAAAAAAAAAGGAATCAAGACACAGATTTTACATACTTCACAAAAAATTAACTCCAAATAATATAGACCTAAATATAAAATGCAAAACTATAAAACTCCTGAAAGATAACATAGGAGAAAATCTAGATAACCTTGGGTATGGCAAAGATGTTTTAGACACAACACCAAACACGATCTATGAAAGAAATAATTGACAAGCTGGACTTCATTAAGATGAAAAACTTCTGCTCTGTGAATGACAATGTCAAGAGAATATGAAGACAAGCCACAGATCGGGAGAGAATATCTGCAACAGATACTTCTGATAGAGGACTCTTATCTAAAATACACAAATAGAACATTCAATTCAACCAGAAGAAAAGAAATAACTCAATTTAAAAATAGGCAAAAAAAAAAAAAAAAAAAGAAGAAGAAATCTGAAGAGACATGTGACCAGAGAAGATATACAGATGGAAAATAAGCATGTGAAAATATGCTCAGTATTATTTATTATTAGGGAATTACAAACAACAATGAGACATCACCACAAACTTATTAGAATAGCAAACATTTAAAACACTGGCAACGACAATAGTTTGTACGGAGCAACAGGAGCTATCATTCGCTGTAGAATGCAAAATGGCACAGCTACTTCAGAAAATACTTTGGCGGTTTCTTGCAAAGCTAAACATAGGCTTATCATAAGATCCAGCAATTGCGCTCCTACGTCGTCTTTACCCAAATGAATCGAAAACTTACGTTGACATAAAAACATTCATACGAATGTTTAGAAGGTCTTTACTTATGATCATCCAAAACTGAGCACAACCACGATTTCCTTCGATGGGTAACAAGATAAATAAAGTTGGTATGCCATTAAATGGAATAGTATTCAGGGACAAAACGATATGAGCTATCAAGTCATGAAAAAAAACATAGAGGGACCTTAAAGGCATATTGCAAAATAAAAGAAACCAGTCTGAAAAGGCTACTTATTGTATGTTTTCACAAGTGTATGACAGTTTGAAGGCAAAACTGTAGTGCTAATAAACAGATGAGTGGTTGCCAGGGGTTCAGTAGGTGGCAGAGAAGGTCTTCTGGCTGGGTAAAAAACAGGGGAAATTTTAGGGCAGCAAAGCTACTTTTAGGGCTGTAAAGTATGATGCAACAGCGGTGAATACAAGATGTTAACATTGTCAAAACCCACTGACTTTTATAGCACAAAGACTCAATCTTGATGTATACAATTTTTAAGAAATCGTCTCAGAGTGTGGAGGATCCTAGAATGGAACACAGAAAGCAGCAGAAGACTTTTAATGTATTACAAATCCCATTTGGGAGAGATTGTAGAAAATATCTGACCAATAATCTGCAAAACCGTCAAGGGCATCGCAAACAAGAGAAATCTGAGAAACTGTTAAAACCAAGAGATGCCTAAGGAGACATGACAATTAAATTTAATGTGGTATCCTGGATGGGATCCTAGAACAGAAAAAGGAAATTAGGACACAGTTATGAAAAAGAAAGACAAACCACAAACTGGATGAAAATATTTGCAAAACATACCTCTGATAAAGAAGCTGTATCTAGGGGCACCTGGCTGGCTCAATCAATTGATGGAGCATGGAGCTCTTGATCTCAGGATTGTACATTTGAGCCCCACATTGGGTGCAGAGATTACTTGAAAAACAACAACAACAAAAAACTTGTATCTCAAATTACAAACAACTCTTAAAGTTAACAATAACAACAAAAAAGAACCATATTGAAACACTGGCTGTGGGGTACCTTAAAACCCTCTATACTATCTTTGAAATAACTCTATAAATCTGAAACTGTTCTAAAATAAAAGTTCATTTTTAAAAAATCTTTAATAGTTTCATGTCCACTTAAAAACAATCCAAATGTAAGATTTCATCTCAGTATAGACAAGTTAGGACAAAGCAGTGAGGTTCATTTATGCTGTATTATTCCTGAAGGATGAGTGATAGGCTCTTGCTTGTCTTATTTTTCCCTAAAGCCAAGGTGTGTGCTTTTGGTTTGGGGTGGGGAGGGGACAGTGGAGAGATCACATGAGATGTTTCTTCCATGTTATAATGCTCTTTTTCACTCTTTAAATTTCTAAAGCCAGGATATAGTCTACAATTGATGGGAACATTTAATTAGTTTGCTTGGGTTTCTTTCCTGTATGGCCATTATTAAATCAGCTGTGCAGCTTACAATCTATGGTGTTTTATAAACTGAAGAAAGATGGTATATGCACTCCATACAAGAGTAGAGAACAAAAATGTCCTTCCCAAAAGAATCTTTCAGTTCCCGTTTCAGTTCATGTGACGGGCCAATTCTTCCCCCAGGAGGAAGTTCCATTTGTTTATTTTTATATTCACATTGTACTTTGTGAGCACATAGGTCAAGCTTTACTGAACAGAGTTTGCCATGTTTCTTTAAATACTCTTTTACGTACATATGCCCAAGGCCTTCTAACTGTCACCAGCCAAGATTAAAAAAAAAAAAAAAAAAAAAAAAATACCTCAAGCTGGTGGTAGCTGAATGCTGTCTGCTTCTTTGTTTCAAATCAGGCCTCTAGAGAATTGAATGTGATATCTGGGTAATACCAATACTGAAATCTGTCCCAAACCTCAGCAAAAGTGCAAAATACATTAAATTTACATTTGCTGCTGGGCCTGCTCTCTTGCAGATGGATGTTATCATCCATTCTTTCCTTTTTAAAGCTCTCAGCTGTCCATAGTGACTCCTTGAAGTGGGTAGCTCTCTGCACAGAAAGATTATCATCCTCAGATTATTTTCCTGATTTTTTTACACCGATAGTTGTCATTTTTTAGACTTCTCTGTATTTTCAGATATTACAGATATGATCGCTGACAGTGTGTTAATACTAATATACTTTTGCTTGTTTCACGTTTTTATTTAACTTCCAGTTAGTTAGCCTCTAAGGTAATATCAGCTTCATTGATTCATCACTGACATCCAACACCCAGTGCTCGTCACAACAAGTGCCCTCCTTAATGCCCATCACCCATTTAGCCCATCCCCTGCCCACCTCCCCTCCAGCAATACTAATATGTTAATACAGGGGTCAGCAAACTCCTGCCTTGGGCCAAATCCAGCTTGCTGCCTGTTTTTGTAAATAAAGTTTCATTGGAATGCAGCCACACCCATTTGTTTAGTAGACAGTACTGTCTACGGCTGCTTGTGCTCCACAATGACAGAGCTGAGTATTTGCAACAGAAACCAGGTAGCCCACAAAGTCTAAAATACTGACTATCTGGCCCTTTACAGAAAAAAGTTTGCTGACCTTTGTATCATTGGTGTTGGGGCCTAGGCATAATTCACATGGTAACTGGTTTGAAAGGGTCCTACTGGGTAATAGGAGGTGGCCCTATATTCTATCCCACTTTCATTTTACAAAGGCATTGTAGAAACAACCCATTCAGCAAAAGTTGTGATAATACTTTTGAGAGGAAACTTAGAAAATGGAGAATACTGAAAGCACGGGAAATACATCCCGTATTTCAGCAAGATATCTGACAAATATATCTTGTTATCCCTATAATTGAGATTAAGAAATTATTATTGGCTAAATTACAGCAAGATTAGGTGACTTCCATAAATGTTATTTTCTAAATAGTTTGTGTGAAACCAGCTAATGATCTGGTGGTGTATTTCAGAGCCCCAGCTTATTAAGTAGTTTTATTAAAGGACATTGTTGTATGTTGATCAAACCTGTAGAAGAAAAATTGGAGAGCAATAGATAATATGTTGACTGAAAGAATAGTGAACTTACAGGTCAAAATAAGGGACTAACTCTGCCTACATGTCATCTAACAGGAATTTAATAAAAAGTCCTAAATGTGGTACATTTGTACAGCTATACAATATGGGTTTCATGGCTTAGCCTGGGTAGGAAATGAATTAGGATTAGCTGACAGTAAACTCAATATGATTCTGCTTTGCATAGCAATTGCCAAAAAAATTTAATTATATTATTATGTATTAATCAGAAAACCTATTTAGAAGATGGCTGGATATAGGCATACAATTTCTAGATAGTGTGTCATGTTAAACTTTTTTTTACATTTATTTATTTTTGAGAGACAGAGCGCAAGCAGGGGAGGGGCAGAGAGAGAGGGAGACACAGAATCCGAAGCAGGCTCCAGGTTCTGAGCCATCAGCAAACAGCCCGAGGTGGGGCTCGAACCCACGAACTGTGAGATCATGACCTGATCTGAAGTTGGTCGTCTAACCAACTGAGCCACCCAGGTGCCCCAATAATGTGTCATGTTAAATGTTGAACTTTCAGAGAAACTTTCACAAATTGGAGCATGTCAAAATTAGACCAACTAAGTGAGGAGCCTGAAATTTTCTTTTTCTTTTCTTTTTCTTTTTTTAAATTTTACATCCAAATTAGTTAGCATATAGTGCAACAATGATTTCAGGAGTAGATTCCTTCGTGCCCCTTACCCATTTGCCACCCCCCCTCACAACCCCTCCCATAACCCTCAGTTTGTTCTCCGTATTTCTGAGTCTCTTCTGTTTTGTCCCCCTCCCTGTTTTTATATTATTTGTGTTTCCCTTCCCTTATGTTCATCTGTTTTGTCTCTTAAAGTCCTCATATGAGTGAAGGAGGAGCCTGAAATTAAATCACAAAAGTTAACCAATAAAAGAAAGGGACCACAGGTAGTCACTTAAATTTTTTTTCTTTTTTTCTTTTTTTTTTTAATGTATGATGGTACAGAAGCAATGCACATTCAGTAGAAATTGTACTTTGAATTTTGAATTAGGATCTTTACCTGGGCTAGTGGTATATAGTAGGATCCTCTCCGGTAATCCTGGGCAGCGAGCCACAGTACCGTCAGCCTTGTCATTAGGAGGATAAATAACTGATACCTTTACAACCATTCTGTGCCCCATACAACTCTTCTGTTTTTCACTTTCAGAGTTACATGAGACATCCAATACTTGATTAAAAATTGGCTTTGTGTTAGATGATTTTGCCCAGTTGTACATTATGTAAGTATTCTGAGCTCGTTTAAGGTAGCTGGGCTAAGCTATAATGTTTGGTAGATGAGGTGTATTAAGTGCATTTTTGACTTACGATATTTTCCACATACAATGGGTTTATCGGACATAACCTCATCATAAATTGAGGAAGAGCTGTATTTAATCTGGTGTATTCAAATGTTTGAAGGGATGAGCTAAAGTTTTAATGTCACCTGTAACACTAATCTTTGGTTCAACATTAAACACACACACGCGCGCGCACACACACACACACACACACACACAAGAATAAAGAAATAAACCACTAGAGTTGTCTCAAAAGAGAATTAACTGAATTAGGTGGACATTCATTGTCACTGGAATGATAAAAGCAGACAATGAAGGGTCATTCAGGGTTTGGAAGTTAAACTAAGTTTCTCCTAAGTCCCCTTCCTTAGAAAATTCTAAGGTTCATAATTCTTTAGATTGCAAATGCTGTGTTGTTAATGAGGTTTAAAGGAAATACCTCACTAGAAAAGACCTTGCCAGGACATGCTTGATTCCTGATTTGTGGCTCCTACCCACATATCCACCTTTGTCTTCCAGTGTGCTGGTATGGCAGCTTTGTGTCTTACAAAGCTGGGGATATTTGATCATTTCTTGTCCACAAAAACAATTTTATACTGCTACATCTAATAATATAAGTTTTCTCCAACCATGCTTTAAACCTCTGGGATTTATGGTTCCATTTCTCCCACATGAGGTAACTCTCCAGGACACTCTTCGCCTCTGCCTATCTACCTTTTTTTTTTAGGCTCAATTTGTCTACTCATCCGCGAAGCCTTCTTGAATCATGCCAACAATCTGATTGTATCTACCTCTGCATATCTTTAAGATTTCTCACCCAGGACAGAAGATATTGCTTTTATATGGTAATTTGTCTTTGCCTATAGAAGCCCTGGCTCTTATGAGTGTCATAACACAGCCTACATCTAGCTACCAGATCAGGGCCTCCATACATAGCTTCTGACAAGGCCAAAAAGCCCAGAAGTGACCAACTACTCTGCCTCTGAATAGAACTAATCCTGAATGAAATGATATAATGAGATAATTCCTCACAGATTCTCTGACCCATGACTCACTACAGAATGTGATTATTATACACTTCTCCTCCTCTACAGTTGCCAGAGACAGAGCAGAGCTTTGGTAGGTACATGCATATTAGGAAGGCTTTTGGCAGTGCTATTACCCAGATTGTTTGTGCAGAATCATGAATTAAGCACTTCTGCCAAGGCAGGTCTAATATTCTTTTCTGCACAATGAAGTAAATCTTCAATTTCTATATTCACTTCCTTTTTCATCTTTTTCTCTCCCAGAAATTTGTTTTGCAAGAACATTTTAATGCATTTATCTCTTTCCCTCAGCTTGTGAAATTACTCATCCCTAGGATGCATAATTGAGAGGTGTCCTATTACACCCATGGGATTAGAGGCTTTAGAATCACTCCAACATGAAAAAAATGTTTGTATAAGAAGCACTAGATTTATGTGAAAAGGGTACAAAGATTTTTTAATAACCCTAGCTCTAGATTTGGGCAGGCCTACCAGGGAAGATTTCTATACATGTAGGCTGCAAATTGCATATCGTTGGCAACACTGAAATGTGAAAATGCCCTCACGCAGGCAGGCACTTTTTCACTGGGAATTTACAGTGTACATTTTCATTGGTTTCTCCTCCTCAGAAACCTAAGACTTTGACACGTTGGAAGGGAATGTCTTTAAACCTGCCATCGGTGCATGGCAGACCTTTAAAGTTGGAATTGCAATTTCCCCAAGCTTGGGGACATATGTGGTGTGGGAAAGGAATAATTATCTTTAAAGAAAAGCTACTGGGATGAGTTGCCTGAGAGTGAATATGAAATGCTCTACTCATCTTTCAGAATACCACAGCGACTTTTCAAAACTTGTATGATTAGCTACATTTTTGATTGAAACTAGGAGCTTTGTTTTATTAACCAGAAGCTCAAGAGTTCTAGATTCATCACAGTTGAGACATTGGGTGTGTGTGTGTGCGTGTGTGTGCATGTGTGCACACGTTCATTATAATTCACATTTACAAAAATTACTTGTAGGCTACCAAGAAAAATTTTTGAGAACACCATGTGACTACTTGTTAGTCAGGTATCATTGGAATTTTACTAAACGACATTTGTTCTTAGTAAAGTCCTTTTTTTTTAAGTTTATTTATTTATTTTGAGAAAGAGTGGGCAGAGGAGGGGCAGAAAGAGAGGGTGAGAGAGAGAGTCCCAAACAGACTCCACACTATCAGTGCAGAGCCCCAAGTGGGGCTCAAACTCACAAACGGTGACATCATGAAACCAAGAGGCGGACGCTTAACCGATTGGGCCCCCCAGGCACCCAACCCTAATAAGGTTCTTTTAAATGAAATGGCTAGTACTGGCTATAGTGTTGGGCCTCAGAAAAGTCTGGTTTGTGGTTGGAAACCCTAAGGCTTCTAGTTCTCTAAAATGTGTTCTTTTTCTCTCCATCTTCCTTTTGAAATACACTGAACACATTTACTTTTTAGAAACTGCTTTCAGGAAAATATCTGAAGCCCTTTCACATGAATGGAAATGAATCATTGAATGTAATGTGGCTGAGCCACACTGGGGACTTGAATCCCATCTAGTCCAACTCCTTTATACTCCCAAAGAAATGAAACAGAGTCCAAAGTAGTTAAGTGTGCAACCAAATTACTGAAAAGCTAGACTCATGAAAAATGTGTCCATTCCTTCCCACCACTGCCCTTTTAAGTCTATTACAGCAAAAACTTCTTCCCTGCTATGGGATGAAATCTTGGGCTGAAAGTATTGCTTTTCCAGCCACTATTAGACACTAATGAATAGTGTCACTGAATAGCCTAATTTTTCAGGCATTGTAAAGTTTAATATGTGTATTAGTCAAAGGGGGTTACCATGGATTGGGTGGCTTAAACAACAAAAATTGTTTTCTTACAGTTCCAGAGGCAGAGAAGTCTGAGATCAGAGTGCTAGTCAATTTTGTTCCTAGTTAAGGCTCTCTTCTTAGCTTGTAGATGGTCACCCTCTTGAAGTGTCTTCCTATGGCATAGAAAGAAAAAGAGAGATCTCTCTCTTCCTCTTCATATAAAATCATCAGTCCATTCAGATTAGGGCCCCAATCCTATGACCTTATTTAGCCTTAATTACTTCCTAAAAAGGCTCTCTTCAACTACAGTCACATTGGGGGGTTAGTTCTTCAACATATGAATGGGGGAGCGGGGAAACATTCAGTCCACAGCAATATCAAAGCTTCACTCTCTTAGCTACTTTAAAGTTATTGCAAAAGATCAGCTTTGTTTGGGTTTATTTTATTATTCTTCCTGGCGTTTGCATCCCTCCCCCATTCACAAAGCTGTTCCTCTTCTCTGTGGTGTGGAGGAAGGACAGAGAAAAAAAGAAGTTGTACCATGTAGCTCTCTCAGCTATCCATGCCCCTGGGTAGATCTTTAAGTTAGTAGTTTTAGGGTGTCTTTAGGGTTCTTCAAAGAGAACTGCTGTTATCAGAGACACTGCTGAGACTCCATGCTGCATGATGTCTCCTCTAGTTGCCTGCGTATGACATCTCCCTCCATCCCTGCTTCCAGATGTCCCACGGAGACTCTCCCTATTATGTCTATTATGTCACCTTGCCCTGTAGCGACCTTCTTATTTGGGCTCCCTTTCCAGCTAACTCAAACCTGGCTTCCTTCTGTGGGGCCTCAGAAATATCTACCTCAGCCTGTGAGAAAGAAGTAATAATCAAAGCTAACTCTTACTATGTGCCAAACCCTCTTCTAAGCACTTAATGTCTTTCAGTCCATCTCATTCTCACAATGCTCCTTTAAACTATTTCCATGAAGCTACACAACCACACAACACCCAGTTAATACTTGGTGGAGGTGAGATTTGAACAAAAGCAGGAGTGCTTCAGAGCCTGTGCGCTTAATGACTATAGCACATTGAGGGAAGAGCCTAGGGCACTTCTTTTTTCTTCATTCGGTCTCCTTATCCTTCAGCTGAGGCTGCTCCAGTCCTTTCCAATCACAAATCAGGAAACCCAACCAAGGAGCACATGCTAGGCTCTGAAAAGATCTCATGGGGGCCTGTGTCACCCATCTGTGTGGAAAATACTACCTGTTCTCCCCCACGGGGCAGAGGGGAATAACCAGGATCCTAATTCCTTTAAGGAAATGATCATTGATAAACTCCTATAGAATCCACATGGTTTGTGGTTTGTTGGGCTAAAGATCAAAGAACCAATGTTGGAATTCTCTTATTTCTAACTCCTATTCAGATGGCCTAGAACCTCCCATTAGAACACAGGGGTACTTAGTACCTGGTACTTTCAGCTTGGAGGCCTCACCTGAAACTGCCAAGACAGGAAACACTCCACTTTTACATTTTATTTAGTGAATTGTACAGTATCACACAAATAGCACGTTGCAAAGCCAGAAAAGAAAATTGTCACCTGGCTGCAAAATTAAGTTAATAAATCTCCAAAGAAACGTGCATTTTTTTTTCAGAGATCAAAGCTAAACAGTGGAATGGCAATGGATATGGGTATATTTCTGTGGTGTGTGTGTGTGTGTGTGTGTGTGTGTGCAATCTGTCTGCTATGCATTTTCCCTTCTTGTGTGTTTGTTTTATTCTCAAATAAGTTAACATACACTGTAGTCTTGGCTTTAGGAGTAGAACCCAGTGATTCGTCATTTACATATAGCACCCAGTGCTGATCCCAACAAGTGCCCTCCTTCATGCCCATCGCCCATTTAGCCCATCCCCCCCCACCCCTCCAGCAACCCTCAGTTTGTTCTCTGTATTTAAGAGTCTCTTATGGTTTGCCTCCCTCTGTCTTTATCTTATTTTTCCTTCCCTTCCACTATGAATATCTGTTAAATTTCCCAAATTCTACATTTGAGTGAAATTATGTGATATCTGTCTTTCTCTAACTTGTTTCACTTAGCATAATGCCCTCCAGTTCCATCCACATTTTGGCAAATGGCAAGATTTCATTCTTTTTCATCGCCACATAGTATTTTCCCTTCTAATAACAGCAACCTGATTTTCTTCTAAGGAACTACTCTGCCCTTACCTCATGCTATGGAATGCAGCCAAGGTTTACCCAGTCTCCACAGTTTTAGGGATGATTATATGAACTCAGTCCAGCCAATCATCAAATCCCATTTCTCTTCCCATACATAATAACTGGAAGAGAGATGTACAGGTAACATAGTTTAGTGTACAGTGAAAGCCTTCTTAGACTTATTCTGGAACTTTTGGAAAGTAGGTGATTTATTAATTCTTGGCTTGCCAAACAGGTTGAATCTAGCTGGTAGTCAATTTTGCCACCAATGGAGATAGTCTACCTAAGGATGAAGCCAAAACAGAGGAAAACAGTCCAAAGAAAGAGAAAGAAACATGCATGATGACATAGCCAGAAAGCCTGAATCCAGTCATGTCTGAAGCCAAAGACCTGAAATTTTCTGTTATATTGAATTAATAAATTAATTTATCAAACAACTTGCAACTAAAAGATCATAATTGAGTATTGTTGCCAACATCAGTGAAAGAGTTTTCAGTTATACAGCTGATTTTCAGGCATCATTCAGTTATACGATTGATTTTCCTGATGACCCTGAAATTATATTTCATGTGCAATTGATTTCCCTGTGCCTGTGCCCAGACACTATCAAATCCCTATCTACATTTGGTAATTACATTTGTGCAGAACCATTGGCTTTCATATTTAAGCACCTGTGATTCTTTGTTTGAGGGCTTTGGGCTGTTGAAGACTATTCTCCTCTGCTAGTAGGCCAGAATATCTGGGCACTTTATGCCCCCTGAGACCAGCTCTCAATTAATGACTGTCAGAAGTTGGTATATAAATACCTTAGCTACCTCACAAGTCATTTGAGATGAAACACAGCCTACCGAGGTCCTTAGCAAGACTGAGCCACTATATCCACAGAGGTAGCCTGCTCAATAACAAACACTTATTGGCTTCCTTCCCTATGCTAACTCACCATGTTCTACTGTTGTATTCATTTCTTGAGATCACCTCCCATATAAACTACTTGTACTCAGAATCTGCTTTTAGGGAAATCCATTTTAAGACACTTTGCATTGTCTATATGTCCCCCAACATATTTATATGCGCAGTGGTGATTATTCACACTATGACTGTACATGGACAGACATCACTACCCGTGGGCTTTCAAAACCACCTCAAGTATCACTTCACCCCTAATCCATCTTGCTGGCACACGTGAAAGAGAGAGAAAACTTCATTAGTTGTGTCCCTTTTCAGTTCTGAGGCTCTCAACCACTCAGTACATAGGAGGGCTTTATCCTAAGACAACACCTTGTCCTGTCTCCTATAACCTAGACACAGACGCCAGAACAGAGGAGTGAGACAGGTAGCTCTCCTAGAAAAAGAAATCACAGTTACCTTTTGCCTCTGAATATCAGAGGTGCTTTCCCTCTTATCTAAAGGAGGAAAAATGGGACAAGAATAGATTTTCCATAATATCGCCTGGGTGGCTCAGTTGGTTAAGCATCCAACTTCAGCTCAGGTCATGATCTCACAGTTCATGAGTTCAAGCCCTACATCGAACACTGTGCTGACAGCTTGGAGCCTGGAGCCTGCTTTGGATTCTGGGTCTTCCTCTTTCTCTGCCCCTCCCCAGATATGCTGTCTGTCTTTCTGTCTCTCTCTCTCTCTCCCCCTCTCTCTCTCAAAAATAAATAAACATTTAAAAAAAATTTTAAAGATTTATCATGCATTCTGGGACAATTCTGAAAATAAAATTACTCCATAAAAAACTTAAAAAAGGAAAGTAAAATAATTACTGCAAAACAACTGGTATAAACTGGGACTGCCACATGCACCCTGGGAAATACAGTTATCCTAGGTAAGATCCAAGGTAAAAACAAACAAACAAACAAACAACAACGACAACAAAAACACACCTGTGTCTTAATACAAATTTAGAAGTTGCCCCAAATACCTCTGCTAAGCAGGACTTTAATGCTTCCCACCCCTGCCAGGTCTTATATTATTAAAATTACCTTCCGGGGCGCCTGGGTGGCTCAGTCGGCTAAGCGGCCGACTTCGGCTCAGGTCACGATCTCGCGGTCCGTGAGTTCGAGCCCCGCGTAGGGCTCTGTGCTGACAGCTCAGAGCCTGGAGCCTGTTTCAGACTCTGTGTCTCCCTCTCTCTCTGCCCCTCCCCTGTTCATGCTCTGTCTCTCTCTGTCTCAAAAACAAATAAAAAAACGTTAAAAAAATTAAAAAAAAAATTACCTTTCCATTCTCCGCATTCTTCCCATTCTACCATCTATTTTCTATTTTCTCAAACAAGATGTATGTTCCCTAAGAAAACAACCACTTTATCTGCCCTCCAGGAACAGTTTCAGTTTAAAAGATAAGTTTGTGCAATTATGGAATGTACTATTTGAAAGAAATAGAGGCAATGTGGCAAGTAAAAGTTTTAAATAGTGTGGAAAAGATATTTGGGAACAGGAAAACTTTCATATATTCTACTCAAAAAGAAATTGAACTTACAGCTCTAAATTTCTAGTGTGGAGATTTTCACTGGAGTCTCAAAATAGCTCCCTGCCTCTTGTAGATCTCTTATTGCATCCCCTGCTTTGTGGAGGGTGCCCCCTGGAGTTTCATAGGATAAGTCTCTGTCCTGGGGCCTTGTCTCTGGGACTCAGAGGGCAGACATAAACAGTCTCAATACAGACAGTTTATGTGCTGGGATTTGGGTACCCACACCTCCCCAAACATTATCTAATGTTCTCATATGGTCAGGTCTCAGAGTCATAGAGTAAGTACTTTTCTTTTTTCTTTGATGAGGATGCCACTACCTAAAAAACGTTTATAAAGTAAATACAGTAATTTTATCTGTGAACTCACCTTATTGTCATAATCTCCCCCAGTTGTTACTATTTTTTTTCTATTTCATTTAACCAAGAAAACAGAAGCACATATGCGCACACATACATCTTATCTCTGTGCCCTTTATTTATTTATTTAATTTTTTTTTAAGAGGGAGAGAGAGCAAGCAGGAGGAGCAGAGAAAGAAGGAGACCCAGAATCCAAAGCAGGCCCCACGCTGTCAAGTGCAGAACCCGATATGGAGCTCGATCTCACAAATCCTGAGATCATGACCTGAGCCAATATCGAGAGTCAGATGCTTAAGCTACTGAGCCATCCAGGCACCCCTCTATGCCCTTTAAACATAGGTTTTCAAAACAAAGACAATTTTTTTTAAATTTTTTTTCTTTTGGAATTTTTATTTAGATTCTAGTTAGTTAACATATTAGTTTCAGGAGTAGAATTTAATGATTCATCACTTACATACAACACCCAGTGCTCATCATAACAAGTGCCCTCCTTAATACCCATCACCCATCTAGCCCATCCCCCCCACCTCCATCAACCCTCAGTTTGTTCTCCATCTTTAAGAGTCTCTTATGGTTTGTTTCCTTCTCTCTCCTTTTCTTCTCCCCTCCCATATATTCATCTGTTTTGTTTCTTAAATTCTACATATGAGTGAAATCATATGGTATTTGTCTCTCTCTGACTGACTGATTTCACTTAGCATAATAGACTCTAGCTCCATTCATGTCATTGCAAATGGAAAGATTTCATTCTTTTTGATGGCTGAGTAATATTCCATTGTGTATATGTGTGTGCATATATATACATATACATATATATACATACCACATCTTCTTCATCCATTTATCAGTCGGTGGACATTTGGGCTCTCTCCATAGTTTGGCTATTATTGATAATGCTGCTATAAACATTGAGGTGCACATACCCCTTTGAACATGTATTTTTATATCCTTTGGGTAAGTACCTAGTAGTATGATTGCTGAGTCATAATATAATTCTATTTTTAATTTTTTGAGAAATCTCCACTGTTCTCCAAAGTGGCTGCACCAGTTTGCATTCCTACCAGTGCAAAAGGATTCCCTTTCTCTGCATCCTCGCCAATAGCTGTTTCCTGAGTTGTTAATTTTAGCCATTCTGAGAGGTGTTGAGGGTAGTATCTCATTGTGATTTTGATTTGTATTTCCCTGATGATGAGTGATGTTGCGCATATTTTCATGTGCAAAGACATTTAATTTTGACGGTCAGTCCTACACATTGGCTCCTCTGATAATGTTTTAAAATTTTCTAATGTGTTCTTTTGTATCTCTGAAAAATAAAAATAACCTTTGCCCTGAGTATATAACATATGTATAGGGGAAAATGATAAATTCTTAGAAAAAATTCAAAGAGAAAAAAAATAAGTTAATTGTTTCAGTTAGGAATTGTTTGACTGCCAGTAACAAAAAATTGATTCTAGTGACTTAAATTTGGAGGATTTATTCTTTCATTAAAGGAAGTCCTGAAGAGTACTCTCCAGGATAGGTATGATGGTTCCATGAAGTCATCAAGAGCCAAGGCTCCTTTTTTTTTGTTTTTTGTTTTTTGTTTTTAGCTCCACCATCTTTAATAAGGCTTCAATTTTTAAGGTCAAAAGATGGCTCATGGAAGAAGCAAAAGTGGGAAGAAATAAAGCCCCTTTCTGGGTTCGGGGTTCCTCTGAAACAGAGTATGATCTAGTAAGCAAATGACTAACTTCTCTTAAGCCTTTGTCTAATGTGGCTATTTCCTAAAAAGCCACTCTTGTTAATGCTCAGTCTTCTACAATTGATTTTTCCTCCTCCTTCTATATCTAAGGTGATATGTAATCTGCTGGAAAAAGTATATGGCTTGGGTGAGTTGGTACCTCTGGCCAGGGAGTGTAATCCCCTGACTTCATGGTAGGTCTTTGCTGACATTCACAGGTCTCCCATGCCCAATCCCTGACATCCTGCTACCTAGATATCTTGTTGACTCCCAGGGCCAAAGCTTGTAGCTATTGAACTCAGCACATTTTTTTGGCTATAGAGAAGCATGCTATATCTCTACCTTCTTGAGTCGGTTGCCTCTCAACTCCTACTGGATATGGACCAATGCACCATCTTCCTATCCTATCCCAAATATAGCCTCCTACCTGGCATGCCACCAATTGCCTCTGCTCTCAACTCAATGGCCATAATACATGGGAAATGAAAGAGGCTCTGGACTCACCCTAGCAATTCTATGCGTCTGACCATGGTTCTCTGCCTTCTTAAATGAACTAGGCTGCCCCCATGGTACCGTGAGATATCCTACACAGCATTCTCCTCCTTAGGTACCAAGAAGGGAAGTAAGGTAATACCAATGCCCTTGATATTACCATCATTTATCAAACATACTGCTTCTCTCTGGGTCAAAGCTGAGAGAGAGAAGTCTAGATAGAGCATCTAACCTCTTGGAAACATTAATGTATTTTCCACTTTTGCCTTTCTAAATATGTGAACTCATAAGCTTGGTGCTAATAGACCTAAAGTATCCATCTGCTGAAGGAAGATTAGAATTTATTACATAAGGAAACCATTTATTACAGTGAGCATGAAAAAGGAAGGAGATATTCTGCTTCTGATATGCAAATAGGATGATACAGTAGGAAAGTGCCTTGCAAGCCAAGATATTGTCTTGAAAAATGATCTCTCAAACTTTTTTTCATCTGTTTTCCTCATCCTTTTGCATTTTAATAACCAAGCCTGGAGAATCAGCTTCACCTGGAGGATCAGTTTTCACCCAGTGTAGAGAAAATACCCCTGTCTTCATTAAGGTTTGAGAGGAGGTCAGAGTCATAAGAGACAGTGCATTTAGAAGGGAAAGCTCCCAGGAGATTGCAGGAAGAAGGGCAGGTGAAAGATAACAGAAGAGGAGAGAGAAGAGATATGGATTGACTTGAGAGCAAGTTGACATGTTTCCAAGACCTGAGCCTTGATTATCTACTTGATGTCTACAGGAATCTTGGCATGGAGAGGGCATGCATCTTTCCTCATCATCTTTGGTTTCTATATGATATAAAGGATATTGACATGGTTGAGAACCTGGTGTGGAGTTTGGCAAATGGGATGGTTTGGGCAAGGACATGTGACTGAACGAGCTACAAAATAATCACATAGAGTCCAAGTAAGACCCTATCAGAGGGGTCTATGGCACCATCAGAGACTGACGTGGGACTAGATCACTCATTTCTATATTCCATCCACTAGACTCTTACTAAACTGTCAGAAAGACCAGGGTGTGCACCTTACCTCAGCCTCAAATTGGTGTGGAATGCTAAGTAGATAAGCAGCAACAGGTAGAAAGAGGACATTGCACAGAGACTGAGGATGAGAAAGGTGGGGGTGGTACAAGCTGTGCCCAAAGATAGCAATGCCTCCCTGTCTTACCCTTCACCCTAGATACTTAGTTATCACTTTAGAAGAAAAGCGAAGGAAAAGGGGTGACTCGAACTGAGCTATTTCTTTTTCCAGAGAAATGGAATATTAATTACCTAAAGGAATTATACAAATCTAATTGGGTGAAATTTAAAATTGGATTGGTATTTAGTAATTTCTTTACCCAATCCCTGGTGGGTAGGGGTTATCTTGGCCCAGCTGAGTTACAGTAGAAATTAGGTTTTGACTCCCATTATATTAGGATTCTTTCTCATCTATTAGATTCAAAATCCCATCCTATCATTTGCTCCTCCATTTCAACCTCCTAAAAAAAGAAATAAAACAGGACATATTCTAGAATAAAACTACTTTGAATTAATTCTTAGAATAACCAAATCTGCCTCCACATCTTCATTAGCTATACTAATGAACTGAGCCAGACAATGAAGGAAGACATTTTCACAGCTTTATTTATTTATTTATTTATTTATTCATTTATTTATTTATTTATCAATCAGAGAGAGGGAGAAAGAGAATCTTTTTTTTTCTTTTTTTTCTTTTTTTCTTTTTTTTTGAGAGCGAGAGAATGAGCACAGGGTAGAGGCAGAGACAGAGATGTACAGAGGATTCAAAGCAGGCTTCATGCGGACAGCAGAGAGCCTTACACGACTCGAACCCACAGACCGTGAGATCATGACCTGAGTGGAAGTCAGACACTTATCCAAATGAGCTATCTAGGTGCCCCTTCACAGCTATATTTAAATATTTAGCCCACTGGGCCAAGTCTTTCTGGCTGCTTTTTGTCTTTACAGTGTCCTCTCCCCTTGCCCTATTTATATCTCCTAAGATGTGGACTGTAATAAGCCTTTATATGACACATATGGAACAACCCATTCTCTATGTTAAAGGAAAGAAAACAAAGGTACTTACATAGGTCTAATTATTTTGTCTTTATTCCTCCTATTAAGAACTTAATCTATTTTGCCCCCCACATCTTTAAAAGGGACTATCGCCATTGTCTTGTATGACAGAGAGCAGTGGCCCCACTTCCTCCTACTTCCACTTTGTCTTTGAGAGTTAACCAAGAGCCTTCCCTGAAGATTTTGGTTGCCAACATGGTCCTCTGCTCACTACCGAAGAATAGTTGCAGGAAAATTGCATAAGAGTTGAGTTCTGCATGTGATTTTACTTTGGATTCATAACAGTAAACATTTTCCCCACTTTTTTCCATGCTTCCCAATTGGGATATGATGGGAGTTATTACATATGTGAAAGTGGCCCAGCAAGTGTGAGAAATCACCCACTAACACTTACCTCCCCAAATCAATTATACTTTAAAATACTTGAATAAAAATCACTTTTAAATTCATAGGAATTTATACTTCAAAGTAATTTTATACTTGAAGCAGGCAACTTGAAGCTATAGTCCCAAACCACCCCACACTCTCCACTCCCCCACTGTCCTCCATTCCTCCTCCATTTCCTCCATGCTGTCTCCCTCCACCGCCAAATTTCCTTGTTTCTTAGAGTTTGGAAGCTTTGGATTTCTTCAGATAGGCACAAACTCAAGAGTGATCCTATTTAAGAATAGAGTTCCTTGAGGGGAATTTTGTACAACTATAGTTCAGTAATGAAGTGAGTCAGAATTTGAAATAGTATATGACCACAGTGTACATTCAACACAACCTGACCTGCAGGTTCATAATTGAAATTCTCCGCGGTGACCAGAGTTCTGGAGTATTTAGGTATGAATTACCCATAGTTAATGAGCTAAGCAGTACCAGTTGTTTTGAAAGAAAATTAAGGAGTTGTATTCATATAAATTAATGTTATTATTTGTGTGTGTTTGTGTGTGTTTGTGTGTGTGTGTGTGTGTGTGTGTGTGTGCATGCGCGTGCACACGCTCCCTTTTCCTACTCCTGAGTGACATTTGTTCTGCGAGCTACCAGCTTGGTTCAAAAGCTTTGAAAACATGAGTGCAGTTCCAGTCATAACATTTGGACCTTCATTTCAATCCCATAATAGTTAGCTTAAGTAATGTCTAAATATTTCTTTAAGCCACAATATCCTATTTTCAGCAACAGACTCTAAATCATAATACACTGTATGTGCTTCTCTCTGACTTGGAACAAGTCTCTGTGTGGAATGGTTGTGAGTTCCTTTGAGATTTGTCAACCACACCGACGTATAAAGTAAGACTGGCAAAAGGAAATATGTTTGAATCACTTCACTGATGGAATAATTTAGAAAAATGTTACCTATGTGTTCTGCACCTGATCCGATTCTGTCTTGGCATTTGCTTTACATAGAGCAGAAGCACCTCCGTGACTATTAAAAGGCCAAGAACTGTCTTTGAAATTACCATGGTGTGCAATTAAGGAGAAGCTATTTCAATTATCAACATATGATAACTCAACTGGCCATAGTTAAGAAAGTGTATAAATTCCAAAGACATGCAAAACATCTGGCTTTGGATGCTTCTCCCTTTCCATAATTGATGTGTTAGCTGTTATGGGTGAAAGAACATACAGCACATTTTAGTGACATCTGTTTCAAGTTAGGGTTAATTGATTTCCACTTGTGTGTGTGTCTCTCCCGCCTTTTTTTTTTTTTTTTTTTTGGCCCAAAATATATTAGAAGATACAATTCAGGGGGGTGAGAGGGAATGCTTTTGCAGATAAAACTTTGTATGTCAATACATATATGAAGGGAGAAGTAAACAGGGGATCTGGGTGGCTCAGTTGGTTAAGCGTCCAACTTCAGCTCAGGTCATGATCTCACCATTCGTAGGTTCGAGCCCCATGTTGGGCTCTGGGCTGACAGCTCAGAGCCTGGAGCTGCTTCGGATTCTGTGTCTCCCTCTCTCTCTGCCCCTCCGTAGCTCATGCTCTGTCTCTCTCTCTGTCTTTAAAAAAAATAAATAAGCATTAAAAAATTTTTAAATAGAAATAAACAATTAATTTGAAACTTTCTAGAATCTTTTACTATACAATGACTCAATTGTGACACTTGTCCCTAAAAGCATAAATAAGACTTACTGAGTAATCAGTATGTCCTAGTCATTATATTAAGGATTACGTTCATTATCTTTATTAATCACAACAGCAAAAACCGTATAGGGCCTGCCTTTCCATTGACACAATTTTCCCAAGTGGAAGTAACTTGCCCAAGGACACAGCTCTAGCAAAAGTAATAGCCAGGATTCTCACCTAAGTGGTTTGATACCAAAGCCAGCAGTATACAATTGCATTAGTGGATCATGAAATGCCATTGTAATCAAGTCATCCTGTGTCACTGACAGTCCTATGTGCAGAGCCTGACATGAAGTACTGTCAAAATTAGAGAAAACTTACAAAGCTGGCCACCTTACAGTCCAAAGGCCATCTCACAACATTTGACAAGTAACTGGAATTGAATTTGTATTCCAGTAGACCATGTGACTTTTCACAAGTCTCTGAATCTCTCTGAGTCTGTGTTTCCTAAGGTAGGTTGATTATACCTAGCCGACAGACCCAGTAGGATTGTTGTGAAGGTTCAGGGAGCTAATCTATATTGAAATGTTTTGCATACTCTAAAGAATAACTTTTCAAAGTGTTAAATCAAAACTTCACTTCCCAGAAATGATAACAGATGTTCTGAGTGGAAAGAGTTCCCGAGCAAATTAGTTTGGGAAACTCTGCATTCTGCCTTAAATACCCCCCCATGTAGAGGACATGTGTTGTCTTATTCAGAATCTCTGCCATCCTTTTCTGGTAATGGGATCCCCACTGTTGGGGCATTTCTCCTCCTCCCACCCCACATGCAGCTGATGAAACTGCTATTCACCCGGGGAAGACAGCAGGGCACACTACCTTCTGCTCTGGAACGTTTTAGTCGCTGCAAGATTTGTGGCTTACCAAGGTATAAGGATGTGAGCCCAGACCTGCTGGCGGCCACAGCCTGCCTCATGGTAGAATACTCCTACAGTAGACACAACACAATCAAACTCCCTTTTAGGCTGCTTCGATTGGGACTTCTGTTTAATACACTCTTCATAAAGCTTCACTATAAGAAAAAAACAAAATACTGGCAAACCTCAATTAAACATGGTTTGAAAAAATCAAACATATGAAGTTAATTTTTCTATTTTTATTAATTTCAGCCATAGTCACGAAGAAACCACACACACAAAAAAAAAATGTCACTTACATACCAATAAATTGTGACACTGAGAAGGAGAATTACCAGACTAGAATTATAATGATGTTGGAGAGAGAAATTAAGCATTAACGCATAAATTGACCAAGTACATTATGATATATTTTTTTTAATTTTGATATTCAGAGGATTTTTCCCCAGATGCTCTAGCTAATGGTCCTTTTGTTGATTCTCATGACAGTATTCTCAACTGATAGACAGTGACTATCAATTGCATTTTCTGTACATGAAGAGCCTGGCAAAATGTTCAGGATCGTGTGAAGCACCCCCCCCCCCCCCGCCCAAACCTATGTCCTGCTGATTAATTTTTCAGCCATCACACCATGATGATTTTGTTATCTTAATATGATGACGGATGGAACCACTTCATATTCACTGTATAATAATCTACCGGAGAAAAAAAGAGAGACTGAGAAAGGAAGTTTTCAAGATGTAAGTCATGTTCTGAAGGCAAGAAGACCATAGCTGCTTAACCCTGCGACTATATAATTTTAAACCTTAAAATATTTTCGGAAAGATAGATATTTGGAATGGTGGCATTTCAGCGTAAATCTAACTTGACCTTCATCTTAATTGGCTGCGTCTGCACATTCAATGAAAAAATGCTGAATTAAATAGCATCTTCTGCTCCTAACTCACAGCCCCACTCTCAGTAGAAACCATGAGTCCCCAAAGTGGTGATGTATCTGTTTGCATGCTTTCAATGGAGGTAAGTAGAGGATGCTATTTAAAGTGGCTTATAGTATAAGATGATATAGTGGCTCACAAGGATTTTATCACTGACTCAGAACCTGTCCATCTTTTCTTTCTTTCTTTCTTTCTTTCTTTCTTTCTTTCTTTCTTTCTTTCTTTTTTTGGGGGAAAGCGGTGGGAAGGGGAGGGGCAGAGATGGGGAGAGCGGGAGAATCCCAAGGGGACTCTGCATGGGCAGCGTGGAGACTGCTGGGGGGCTCAAACTCACAAACAGTGAGATCATGGCTTGAGCAGAAACCAAGAGTCCGATGTTTAACTGACTGAGCCACCTCAGCATCCCCATCTTTTCTTTCCAATTCATCAGTTTTGCCCTCAGGCTTATCTCTTCCACCTAATTGCAAATTGGCTGCACCAGACCTAAATACTGCATCCTCGCCATATACAAAAGGCTGAATCCTTTCCTGGTGCCTCTTATTCATAGTAATAACAATTTTCCCAGGTGCCTCCCAGCAGGCCTTCTCTTGGCTAGAAGTGCATCACGTGACCATCTCCTTTTGTATTCCTGGAAAAATGAATAAATGTCTTCAGTCAACCACTATTATCCGACAGAGTAATCTCCCAATATTTCAAAAAAATCATGCTTCTGTGTGAACATGGAAGGAGTTGAGGACAGCAGCGTGTTTACCACAAGTCCCTTGAAAATAAAATTTTCCAGTACATAATTACAAAAAGGAAAGAACAATTTAAAAGAAGAAAATATAAATTTAAAATAATCTGAGGAAAATCAAAATACAAATTACTTTAAAAATTGTCAATAAATAAATAATACTGCCTTTTATGTTGTTGCCAGAAATAATGTTGCGAGAAAACGTCTACAGCGAAAACTCAAAAGGCAACACTTGCTTGAAACATACACCTTTCTGCAGCTAAATTAGGGGGACGGAGAGCTATATAAATTAGCACAATTTTGGTCAACGTTCCTGCCTGCCTTTTGAAATGGGTTTCCATCTGGCAGCTAGAGAATGTACTTAATTAGATTCAGAGATTAAAGTTTTCTGCAGTTAATTTGGCTACTTTGTGAGTATATATATATATATATATACACATCCACACAAGGTATGTGTATATAAAAATTTGTTTTAAGAACTGATACTGGTACTTAGAGAGTCAGGAGGGAAGCAGCGCCCAATCTAGATGGATCTTGTTTATAAAAAACTTTCTTTACAAGATGCTTTTTATACACACCTGTGAAATATTTCTCTCTGTAAATGAATGTGTTGGCCCTCTGCTCCACAGAATGTAGTAAATTTGAAATGTATGTATGGAAATGAATTCTTCCTAACTGCTTTCATTAAATCAGATATTTCTATCACCTGATTTACAAAGAAATGTCTGACAGGGGCTCTAATTGTCCCTCATTCCCCCTGGAGGCCCAATATTTTGGGGGCAGAAGTTAAAAATGAGCGACTCCTTTCAGATGTTAAAGCACAAGCCAGGCACTTGAGAGAGCCACTCACCCCAAGGGCAAGGATGTGGTTCACTGGGAGCAGAGGCATCAAAGCAGACCCTGTGCTGTGTGTGCTCTCCTGAAACTCGTCCTCCCCCTGCTACTTGAGCCAGATAGTCTTGCCTCCAGGCCAGAAATCACTCTGCTTTTCAGACCTCTTCTCTAGCATCATACATGGGCACATTCTCCTAGGTCTTTACAGCTCCTGGGCCCGGTATAAATTTCCCATCAGTTCACACCGCCTTTTAGAGGCTTGACAGTTAAGTGTCAGGGCTAAGGAGATACAGATAACCATAGTGTAATTTAAAAGAGGAATGGTCCGTGCATTCTTTCATTGTTCATTTAATAAGCATTTATTATCTACCAGGAACTGTGGCTAAAGATATCAAGAGGTCCCTTCACTTGGGGAGATTTCAACTAGAGAGAAAGAGATAAAATGGTGAAAAGATATATAAATACAGAAAAATTAAGAGGTGCCATGAAAGGTGTGCAATGCATGAGTAAGAATTCTCATGAGGAATTCTCCCGGAGGGGTTCAGAAAATAAAAGGGATGATATTTTGTTCATAAATAATATAGGTTTGCTCTATTCTACCACCACAAGGAGAATGCATTCTCTCAGCGAATGGATAACTCTACTATGTCTCTAAATAATCACCAAGTAGACATAATCCTGGATTTATTCAGTCCTGCTTGGTTGCATAGGTTTAAATTTCACCTGCTCTCATAACAGTATTTTTAGTCACTAATTTTACAGTCTGTTCTTAGCTCTTTTGAAATATGATAAAGTATTGCAATAATTATTAAGGAAGAGTTCTCTTTCATTATTCTTTTAACAAAGGAGGGAAAAAGAGCCTAAGCCCAAGCTCAGGGCATGCATAAGATTGTCCACCACAGTCTTTAAAAGGCTTAGGTAAGGCGTGCCTGGGTGACTCAGTCAGTTAAGCATCTGACTTCGGCTCAGGTCATGATCTCACAGTTCGTGGGTTTGAGCCCCGCATCGGGCTCTGTGCTGACAGCTCGGAGCCTGGAGCCTGTTTCAGACTCTGCGTCTCCCTTTCTCACTCTGCCTCTCCCACACTCCTGCTCTGTCTCTCAAGAATGAATAAATGTTAATAAATAAATAAAAGGCTTAGGTAAAATAAACTTGGAATCTGTGCACCGTATCATCAGACAGTGAATTGAAAGATATGCTGTTTAAGTCCTATTTACTCTGCAGGCACCTTTTTGACTCACTGCTATAAGTAACTATAAAACTCTCGAGCTAAGATAGTTTAAGTTCCTTCTGCACGAAGGAGGCCATAATCTATGGATCATTGACCAGACAGATAGTGAGAAATCAGCCTGTCCTGTGGAAGCTCAGTAATAAGTGTTGATTGTAGCTTGGTGACTGGTGGATGAGCTAAAAAGCCTTCTGAATTCTCCAAGGGGCTTCTCAAAGGGGAAAAGTAAGTCAGTAAATAACTTAATATTTAACCCAGCTTTGCACAAATACTTGCCAGCCCCGAACTTGTCTGGACTAAGAACCACACTAGTTCTTTCAGGCCCCCAAAGTTACAAGACTTGAGCTCTAGAAGATCCAGTTTCAGTCGTTAATCCTTGATAACTGAAGGTCTTTTGCTGCTCGTGTTTTTTCTGCAGACTTCTATAGACTCAGCAGCAGAAGCCTGAATGGCATGTATTTCTCCGCTTTGATGTCTCTCATTCATACTTGTGACATGCAGCAGGACACAAAGAATTCACAAAATGCAAACAGATGAATGGCCTAGAGAACCATGTCTGGGACCTTGACTTACTCATCTCCTAGTGATGGGGATGGAGATTCGAAAAGCCATGATCATGAAACAGTATGCTTCAACTGATGGGGTTCTAGGAATATCTAAATAAGGCACGATGACCCAGTCAATATGGAGCTCAATTTAATATTTGAGAAATAAAACAGGAGTGCCTGGGTGGGAGCTTAATTTTTGCCCAGGTCATGATCCCAGGGTAGTGGGATCAAGTCCCGTGTTGGGCTCTGCACTGAGTGTGGAGCCAGCTTGGGATTCTTTCTCTCTCTCTTTCTGCCCCTCTCCCCTTCTCATGTTCTCTCTCTTTCTCTCTCTCTCTAAAATACAAAATAAATAAAAAATAGAAATAAGTAAATAATATGCTAGAAGACTAAACTTCTCTTTTTTACTTAAAAAGATTTTTTTTAACTTTTATTTATTATTGAGAGACAGAGCATGAGCATGGGAGGGGCAGAGAGAGAGGGAGACACAGAATCTGAAGCAGGCTCCAGGCTCTGAGCTGTCAGTACAGAGCCTGACACGGGGCTTGAACCCACAAACCGCGAGATCATGACCTGAGCCGAAGTCGGACGCCCAACTGACCAAGCCAGCCAGCTGCCCTGTAAACTTCTTTTAAAGGAAAACTTTGCCCATTCCCTAAGCATCCATCACATAACAGAGAATCATACAGTGTTCCTGGAATAAGATAGACTCTAGAAGAAAAAAATGTCCTGCAGACCTATTCCAATTAGATATCTTTAACCTTTGAGTCACTCATTCACTCAGAAAGTTTCTATTCATTCAACATTGGCTAGCTAATTTGAGGGTTTCAGTGAAGTATGAAAGGCTGGAGCCCTTTCTTCAAAAAGTACTAAGAAATTAGAGACGGTGACAGCAAAGCATTAAAGCAAGAGTGGGCCTCTCAAAGCTTAGGGCCCTGTATGGTTGCAGAGAAGCTGGCCTCATGCTCATTACCTACTGGGGATTGTACCCAATAATGCAGAGGACAAAATATGAATAGGATGTAGTTCTTGTCTTCAAGGAGCTTAAAATCGAGTAGTGGAGATAAGACATGTCCCAAGTCTGTAAGTCAAGGATATCAAGGATGGCTAATGACATTAAATGTGTCCACCGTTTGGATCAGAAGAAGCAATGGAGGAGCATACCCCTGTTTGCTCCTCAGGAAGTGTGTCTATCGAGGTGCAGTTCCCTCTCTCATGTTATGCAATGCTCACACTTGTTTTCTGAAAGTTCTTCAATGCATATGAAAGCATGATTCCTTCTGACTAAACTGATTTCCACCTAATGTTTGCTTGGCTAATCCTGCTTCTTCCTTTCTTCACTGTATTACTAGTTGAAAAAACCCCCAATTTGAATTAGGCCCCCCTGTTTTGCTCTCATGGCTTTCTGGATCTTTCCTTCTAAGCATGTGTCACAAATTTTTAACTTTGTATTTAATTTGATGATTTGATATTCATTTACTGTAAGTTCTTCATTTGTTCACTGGCATCTGTCTCCTTCCTAGCTCGAGGCCAGGGACTGGTCACACTTAATAGGTATTTGTTAAATAAATGCCTAGTAAATATCAATCCTAACAGAGGTGGAGGGAGGGATAATAAGCTGAGAGGGAGAAAATGTAAATAAAAGGGTTGAACAAACTTGCAAGGTCTAATTTTAAAACAGCAAAGAGCCCCCTCTGACTGGAGAGTGGCTTGACAGATGGCAGGAAATCGAGCAATTGAAGGGCTTGGTGGGTAGGTGGATGGGGTCATATTGTGGAAATGCCAGAGACCTTAATGGAGGAGTTTGGGCAGAAGTGTAAGTAATGGGGAATGGCTAAAGGTTGTTATTGGATTCTTTAAACCCAATCACTTTTTTTTTTTAGCAAAATATAAGAAAATAAAAAAATAGAGTAGTATTTGAAACACAAGTGCTTCTAAGCAAGCTACAGGCTTATTGGAGTGGGCTTTTTGGAAGAGGTAAATGTCTAAAGAGCAGATTTTTAAAAAGGTAAGGCACGAATCTGAATGGAGGGAGAGGATTTGGGGAGGGCATATGGAAACAAATATGAAGACAAGAAAAACACTTGACATTTTGTTAGCAGAGTGAATTTAGTCATCTAACGTGTCACTCTTGAGAAGCACTTCTTAAAACGAGCATTCTCCTTTTTTCTAACCCCTGGTTGAATTAATAGAGAAACTATTAACTGTAGTACATTTGCCTAAAATAAGGAACTTCAGTTGAGAAACATGTGTGAGCTCAGTCTACAATAACCACATACAAAGTTTCATTTTTAGTCATTTTAACTTACAGAACTGCAAAGAGAGACTGAATCCTCAATACCGTCACTTTTGGGGGAAGGTTAATTTTAAAGGGATGATGGAAAAATTGCCATCCACTAGATTTCGTATTACTCCGAAGCATCGAAAGATGTTGTGAAATGGAAGCTCAAGTAGAAAAAAATCCCACCCCTCCTCAAAGAAAAAATAATTCAGGACCCAACAAAAAAATTGTAAAAATATGCCCATTCTTGGAAAAGACTTTTGTATTTAAATTAGATGTGTGACGTGGAAACCAAATAAATCATTTCTAAAATGCACCAAAAATGGGGATTCCATCAGCTTCTATCAAACATATTTATTGCAGTGCTTTCAAGTGTTGATGTAAGGCAAACACACACCCACTACCTCCGCTAAAAGAAAACAAAATGCTAGATGAATGTGGAAGAGAAATTATATCCCTGTACTATCCATGACAGGCTGGCATTTCACATCTTGACATATTGCTACCGAACGTGGCATGTGAGGTTGGATGATAGTAAAAGGATTGTTGAAATTTAATGATTACAACACATGCTTTAAAACTCAAGGCTTCTATTACTGGGTTTATGGCTCAGATGTCATTCCTAATAGGGTTATTTTTTTTTGTTGCTGTTCAGTTTTTAAGCTCCTACTAGTTAATCTATGGAGATGAATCATAGCCTGGTGCAGATCCCTCATCCATTTGAGACTTTCTTTCAAACTACCCAAATTATTAATCAAGCCAATGTATATTAGTAATTATTCACTCATGATTTCAACATGCATTAATTGTCTATAATGTGAAAAGAACTGTGCCAAGGGCTGAAGATACAAAGAATAATACAATGATATACCCCGAAATAATTTTCAGTGCTCTGTCTTCTACTTCGAGCAGTATTTGGAAGAATATCGACCCCTTGGTTGGTCTGGGTATGTGAGGTAACGGTAAATATTTCTTTCCCCACACCAAGAAGCTCATGGATTCTATTTCTGAGGTTTGAATAAAGCAAAACAGGCACCACAGATAACATAAACAATATTTCTAGGTATCTTTTCATAGCTCTGGAGGGAAAAGATTGGCTTCCTGCAAGCTAGTGAGGAGAGAATAGAAGAATAGATATCCTTCTACAAAGAGATTGTCTAAACGGTAGTAATTGCATTATGTTCACTTTTTGCATTTGATTTTTATTAATCTATATCTAAAAAATTTGCAAAATGTTTCTAAATTCCCCCTCAGTTTCTGGTAAAAACAACGAGGCATAGAAGGTATAAGGTCTGTTTGACCTTAGAAGAAATATTCGTGGTTAGATAAAGGAGAAAATTTGTTGAAAGGGATTTTACCATGTGGAATGAGTAAACGCTCAGAAATTTTAATGAGCACCTGCATCAATGATAATGCCATCAATCTTCAGACAAGGTGAAACAATTTAGCTTTTGACTGCTTAGTCCACAGTTTGACTCCTGTTTCCCACATCTTTTTTTTAAGTTTATTTCTTGATTTTGAGAGAGAGAGAGAAAGAGAGAGCAGGGGAGGGGCAGAGAGAAAGGGGGAGAGAGAGAGAGAGAGAGAGAGAGAGAGAGAGAGAGGCAGAATCCAGGCTCCTCACTGTCAGTGCAGAGCCCCATGTGGGGCTCGAGCCCACGGACCACGAGATCATGACCTGAGCCAAAATGAAGAGACAGACATTTTACCCACTGAGCCACGCAGGCGCCCCAAATTTCCCACATCCTTAAGAGGCAGGTTGGAATTTGGGGCAATAATGTTAACAGCTTCCCTGACCTGGAAAAAAATTGTGGAAGAGAAACAAAACCAAGGGGAACAAAGCAACGTTTATCAATATTAACCTAAATGAAACATAGTCTCCTATCATTTTCTATTGTTTTAGGAGGATATTCCTATTCATTTCACAGTGACAAGCCACGTTAGAGGTTGAAGAAGCTTGGCCACACTTTGTGCCACTCTGCTCTGTCAATCAAAAAGTGGTTGACATCAGATATGCTTGTGTGATATAGGCATCCCCCTCAGTGGTGGTCTTAAGTATTTACATACCGTTTAAATTCTCTGCTGCTTTCAGGACTTGGTTTTAGGGGTTTCTGTTTGTTTGCTTTGATTGTTTCAGTTAGGTTTGGCTTTTGTTTTTGTTTTGCTTTTATTTTTTAATCTTTAAAGTGAGTCACAGTTTCCTTAAAACAGAGAAGATTAAATTGTTAATGTTTAAAAATTATTACACACTCTGCTCACCTCCCTGGAAATCTGAAGGGTGTGGTACACAGGGAACGGATTAAAAGGAAGGTCATCAAGGCGTAAAGACATGCTTCGCATGTCATTTTTCAAGATTATTGCAAAAATTACCTCTCCCTCATAGACTAACCTGGAAGATTACAAAGTTGTTGAAAAGCCCTGAACAAAGTAATGATGTCAAACATGCAGTAAACCAAAGCTGGATTGGTGGGGGCTGGGAGCTGGGTTATTGTCAAGAAAGCCGAGTGCTGGCATTGATCGAGCTAGTCTCTGTAATATATATTCTCAAAATGTAGCAAGTATTCCTGAATGACACATTCAAACATGGATGGCTGGGCCCCGTCTGCAGAGTTTCTGATTTATTAGGTGTAGGGTGGGGCCCAAAAATTTGTGACAAGTCTTTGAGTGACACCCCTGTTTCTCACGAGACCACCACTAAAAGAGGGTTTGAATGAAATCAGGGCCACTGAAGGAAAGTGAAGGTAGAAACAGCCACAATAGGAAGTAAGAGAACCCACAGTAGAGAGGAATAACACCCTGCCTGCAGCCTTCAAGTTGGAAAGGAAATAATGAGTGTTGTTCTAGCTAAACTAAAAGGATATGAGCTTGGCTCATCCTGTTTGCTTCTTGAACTCAAAGATCTTTTAGGGTCCTTCTACGTACTACTTGAGATTCTAAGAACTCTAAATACAAAGTCTATTATAACTTTGTTTTTTTTTTAATGTTTATTTATTTATTTTGAGAGAGAGAGAGGAGAGAGCGCGCAGGGGAGGGCCAGAGAGAGAGAGAGAGAAAGAGAATCCCAAGCGGGCTCCCTACTGTCAGCGCAGAGCCTGATGTGGGGCTTGAACTGTGAGATCGTGACCTGAGCCAAAACCAAGAGTAGGACAGACAGTTAACTGACTGAGCCACCCAGGCACCCCATGATTATGGCTTTATTAAATTTCATGGGTATATTTTGATAGCAGAAAACTGAAGTTCATGAGAAAATGAGAAAGCAGTAATAGGAAAACCACAGTGAAACATCTCAACAAGGGGGGTGGGACTTTAAAAAAAATTACCCGTACTTAGGAATCTAGGGATAGGCTGTCACCAGCTAATGGAAGCTTGGGAACA
The DNA here is from genome assembly GCF_023721935.1 of Panthera uncia. Taxonomy (NCBI): domain Eukaryota; kingdom Metazoa; phylum Chordata; class Mammalia; order Carnivora; family Felidae; genus Panthera; species Panthera uncia. Next base: position 109,595,071 of record NC_064810.1, on the reverse strand, counting down.
GCTAATAAAAGTCTGCGGCAATGAGTAGCGTGTTGTAATGTGTGTCCAATGGCTGGGACACAAGGCAAAGGGAACCTTTTATTGGGAGCCTACTGTGTGCTATGATCTCTTCTAAGTACGCTTTAACTGTTTTTCTCATGTAGGTACAGCTGCTATAAGATGATATTATTAAATTTTTTTTAACATTTATTTATTTTTGAGAGACAGAGAGAGACAGAGCATGAGCAGGGGAGGGGCAGAGAGAGAGGGAGACATAGAATTCGAAGCAGGCTCCAGGCTCTGAGCTGTCAGCACAGAGCCCTACGCAGGGCTCGAACTCACAAACCTTGAGATCATGACCTGAGCCGAAGCCGGAGGCTTAGCCAACTGGGTCACCCAGGCGCCCCAAAGATGATATTATTAAAACAATTTACAGATGAAGAATCTGAGACTCAAAATGGCTAGCACACCTGCCCAGATGTCACATATTTAGTAGATGCGGGATCTGGGAACTACGATCTGGTTTCGTCTGATGACCATGTTGTTTTTTATTCCATCACTGCCTTTCCCTCAGCTACAGAATTGACGACTCTGAGAGGTCTGTCTCTCTATCAACCCCCTCCCTTGTCCTACTTGCCTATCTGAAAATAAAATGATTGAAGTCCTCTTTCTCTTACCGTCAAATAACACAGCCATTACCGTCCTAGAAGAGAGATGGTATGTTTAGTTATTTCATGGAAATTACTCTGGAGAAAGTGGGGTGAAATGCAAAGAGCTGAAGTTTGGGGGGCCAACTAACCTCAGTGTGCATTGTGGTTTCATTAATGCTGTCACTCTTTTTTCTGGGTGACATACCAGGGTGAGGTCAATCATAGGTAATATACAGGAGAATAATCAGACCAATGTGACCCCACTGGGAACCAAGTGACATAGGCATAATCACTGCCATGTTGCAGAGTTTACAGAAATACTAGTTTCTTCTGCTTTTCTCTGAGTAATATCATAAGCCAAAACACTCAGAAAGTGTTTTTACTACTCCTTAGCAGCTCTCTTTTGTTTTTCTCAGCAGTCCCTTATCTTAACTCTTTTACTTTTGTTTCCTGTTCTGCTGGTCTCTTCCGCTTTGCAATGCTTCTAATCTTTCAGTGAGTAAAAAAATGTCTTTTGTCTCATTGCCTCCTTAGAAAATACACACTAGCCGAGATCGTAACATTCTCTGGAGGAAAGATGCCATCTGAATGCAAAGTTTAAGCAGCCTGAAATTGTACGTGCACCCTCATATTCCATAATTTAGTTTTTATGTGTCTATTTCTGTGAAATTAGCTTTAATCTTTCCTGATTATAGAAGTAAATATGCCAATTGTAGAAAATCCTAAAAATACAGATCTTTATTTTAAAAAAGGAAAAGTCCTTCAAAATCCTGCAATCCAGGAAAAATCCTACATTTTTAATATTCTCAAGTATTTTCTTACAGGTTTGCATTCACTCTGTGTGTGTGTGTGTACATAATTAAGTTCTTGTGGCTTATTTCACTTGAAATTATATCATATTCTTTTTCTCTGGTCATTATAATTTAATGACATAATAGCGTAATATTTATCATATAGCTATCCCTGCCTTTTATATTTGTTTGTTTATAATTCCCACATGAAAGGAGCCACAATAGAAATAACCTGTTGAAATTACCATTACTTGAAAAATAGCACTCATGAGAAAAGACATGGTGGAATGCACATTCAATCTCATAATTGTTTACTTAATAACTTGGAAAAAGTGTAAGGTGTGCAGCTATGGATTTGGCAACAGAAGAATTAATTAAAGTCTCAAAAATTTAGTATCACTCAGTGATTAAGGAATGGTTTTATAAATTCATGTTATATGTTGTTATTATGAAAATGTTCACTGACATGCCATTTTTGTTACTCTTTGGAAGGTCATCAGTTTCTATAAATATCTGTTGAGGCAATTGAAAATAAAGATAACTTTTGTATGTTTATATTTCTATAATATAAAAAAATATTTTTAAAGAAGGGAAATACCAGTTCCTAATCTTTTTTTATGTTTATTTTATTTTTGAGATGGGGCGAGGCGGGGGATGAGAGAAAGAGAAAGTGAGGGAGGGATAGAGAGAGGCGGACAGAGAATCTGAATTGGGCTCTGTGCTGACAGCAGGCAGCCAGATGCAGGTCTCGAGCTCAGGAACCTCACACTTAACAGACTGAGCTACCCAGGCATCCCCTTTTTTTCTAGTTCCTAATCTTATACAAAATAATATAAATGATAGATGAATAGGGGCTTTTGACTCACTGAAAGAAGAGAATGTCAGATTTTAGATTGTAATTATTTTATTATTTCATAGTCAAATTGCTCTATCTACTCTGTATTCATACCTGCTATATGAATGCAGGCACTTTTTCATTCGGTGCCTCTCCACTTTCCAATCCACAAAATGAAGGCAGTTGAATCAGGTGATTTCTTAGGCCCATAATATCCCTCAAATCATGAATTTCTGTGTTCTGAAAGGCCACTTAATATGATGTCTAATATCAAAACATAATAAAATTCTATTAGGTGCCTTGCTTTTGAGAATGGAAAAGATTATGCTTAAAAAGGTTTATTTGTGGGGCGGGGGTGGGGGGTAGTGCTTGGGTGGCTCAGTCGGTTAAGTGATCTAAGTGATCGACTCTGGGTTTCGGCTCAGGTCATCTCATGGTGGTGAGATCTAGCCCCTCGTCAGGCTCCATGCTGAACATGCGGTCTGTGTGAGTTTTTCTGTCTCCCTCTCTCTCTGCCTCTCCTCCTTTGTGCATGTGCTCACTCTCGCTCTCTCTCTCTCTCTCTCTCTCTCAAAAACAAACATTTAAAAAAAGATTTATTAGGTTCTTTTCAGACTCACTTATATATTAGCTATATCAAAACTTTAGAAATTAAAAAAATACACAAATATCATGGTTAACTATAGTGACTGATTATATAGAACTATATTGTGGGTGTTTCCATAATTCATTATAATGATCGTTATTAAATATTTGTTGAGTTCTAACAAAAAGCTCTAGAAAAAGTATAAATCTACCTGGCCAGTTATCAAAGAAGTCTAACTAAATAGCTCTAATCTAATACACCACCTTACAATCAGGTATAGGCACAAAACATGAATTAAAAAAGAAACAAAAAACAAACTTGCTTAGTTGAAAAAAAGAATCCTATTGTCGGAGCACTATTAGGTTTAATAAGACTGCGATTTCTATAAGGAACAATTGAAAGAAAATATTCCTTTATCTTGTAAGATAAAGGATTACATAGGAAAGTATGCATTATCCCAGAATTTCAATGGTTTAAAGTATTCGATAGTATAGGATTTTTTGCCTTGGCTCAATACATACGTTCCATACAAAGTTATTTTGGAGGAGTACTTTAAGAGTTGGGATCTTTATCACACGAAGGCAAATTATAAAGTGCATACTTGCCTTTGACTCTTTCACCTAAATCAGTTTTCATTGTCTTTGTTTATATCTGAACAATGCAGATGAAGGCATCCTTTGTGGCTTACCTTTGTCCTGTGAACACAGCAGGGGCCTGGAGGCGTGGTCAGAGTAGTGATGGAAATAACCAGAGAATCACTTCAAAGGTGACTCTGACCAGAACGGCTTCTGCTCTTGACTCCTATTTCAAAGATTGCTCAGACTTTCTCAGGAAATGTGTAGAAACATGTGTGAAGCACAGCATGCTTCTCTTATTTTGCTGGTAAAGAGTCTCTGGCGTTAGCCAAACAGACTTCTTGGAACAGACACCATTTTTAATGGCAAGCTACCTTGTCCTCCAACAAAAATCGCCCTTTCACATTTTTTTTTTTCCTAAGCAGTTTGCTGATTTTCATGTTAGTGTTTACTTTTTTTTTTTTTTTATAAAAGCCTAAAATGCCTTGCATTTTGGCAAAGTGAACTAGTTTTATCTTTTGGCTTCTAAATTATTTAAAACAAACAAAAATGTTGACTTTCATTTTCACATTAATTGATGTTCCAGACCTTCTTTTCATAGGAGCTAATGTTCCTGAAGGTATAAAGAGGCCACTTATTTCAGTAAACAAGAAAGCCTGGTCATTTACTATTTCCAACTAACAAAATGTGTGGCAAAGAGTCAAACGTGCATATATCCAACCAGCGAAATAGCTGTAGTTAAAATATAAGCTGTTTAACATTAAATTTAATGTTAGCAACCTCGCAAATGCCTTCTCTACAAGCCAGGGCCTTGCAGAAAGCCATAAAAGGGAAGGAATATAATTTTGTTTGCTGGCACTTACTGAAAAGCTAAAATAGAATAGTAACAGAAATCATATTTGCCAGCTCTAACCGAAGGAGTTGTGAAACATCATCGCAGAAGATTGTAAGTTATTGTAAAAATGTTGTAGTTACTGTGTTATTAACTATGCTGGATAGGAATTGAAGCTTTTATTTAGCTGAAAATTATTTAGAGCTAAAACAACTAAGTAGCATAGAAAGATCTAAATACGTGTTTCAAAATGTATTACATCTGGTGATATGGAGAATTGTAAAATTTAGCTTTAAGTTGATCTATGGTAATTCATTTTTTACTCCCTGATGAGAATTAGACTTTTTCCAAAAGTCTAGTTTTCAAGTATGATAATATGGTTTTCAAGTAATATCTTTGAAATAATTCGCTTAGTTTTCCGGTGGATAGACTAGAAGGCAATAAAACTGTATGTTGCTGATTTCATAAATTCTGAATTTTTTAAAGCAAATGTTAGCATGTGCAAGTTAGGTAAAGCACACTTCTAGTAAGAAATGGCTGATTCATACAGTGAATTATTCTTTTTTAAAAGTGACTCATTGACTGTGGCTTTAGTAATGTAACCCTTTCAAATAACGTGTATGTGTTTATACAGATTGCACATAGTTTGCAAGATTCACAAGCTTTGAATTATAGATTTGTATGTGGAATTGTGAGGAAAGTTTGAATAAAATGTCACTTTGCTAGAACCCTAAAAAAATCAGTGTCAGCCTTGGTTTTTTTCCCTGATGCTGCACATTTCAGTTCGCTTTAAAAAATGACTCTTTATACTGACTACTAAATTATGTCAGTACATTTTTCTGGATTTTAAAGTGTAAATGTGAAAGCACTATGGAATTATTTTTTGTTTCATTTCTAATTATAATCTTTCAATCTGTGTGATATCCAAGGGCACATAACAAGAATGCAAATCAATTTATATCTCTGTAGGTTCTTTTTTTAATAAAAAGAAAACTAAAATGTTCTGACTTTTTTTTCTGGGATTGCTTGCTTATACGATCTGAAAAACAAATTTATCTTAAAATTTAAATTCAAATATAAAGCCTTTTGCCAAGATATGCATTTAGCACTTTTTTTTTCTTTCAGAGAACTTTGTTCCCTGTAAGAACAATTTCTACTATTGAGGCTATATGTCCCAAAATAGTTTTAAAGTGGGAAAAGTAGTTTTAAAGAACCTTTCTGTGTTAACTGGATTTACTAATGTCTCTCTTCTCCTCTCCACTACCCTCACTCACATACACTTCAACAAGTCCTCTGATCAACAAATCCACATGCTATATCCTCCCTAGATCAAGTATCTTGCATTTGCCTTATGGGTTGTTCAAGGCTAAGGCAATATAAATGTTATGCAAACGAGTTCTTTGGATACATGTTAATAAAAGGTACGGATGCAGTGCTATGAACCAGCTGGCTTCTTTGTCTCCAAATACTTTGTCTCCCAATACTGTCTCCAAATTACATGTTTGTGGAATAGGTTTAGACAATGAGTAAATTTGTGTATAGCTCCATGTTCTATAGGGAAATATAGTTGCTTGAGAATCAGAATAGCAAAACTTGGCTCTTCTGAACCTAGAAGAGAAAATCTTGACCTTGCCTACTTCCTTATTTTAGTGGTTTGGCTAACCAAAGGCAAACACCCTTTAACTATTTGGGGAAGTACATTCTTTTATGGGTTTCAGGACTTCTCTAGACTTCTTTTTTACAGGCTCTCCAGCTTTAGTCTGGAGATATTTCCTGGTGTCTTCAAACACCTGAAAAGGCAAGACCTCTGCTTTCGTTTCTGTAATAGCTTCTCACACTAGGAATTTCTCAATCTCAGTTGCTCATGATTTTTTTTTTCATTTCCTTGGCTTTCCACCAATGATATACCTTAATTTACTGCTTTGAATTTCTGTATTAAAGACCATCCATGTCCTGTGTATTTTCCTTCTCTACTGCATCTATCAACTCATCAGATGCCTATGATTCCTAAAAAGATGAGAGCATATGATATAAGTAGACATTAAGGAGTTGTTTTAAATCTCAAACAAGAGAATTATTGGTGTTACACCTAGCTAGTGTGAATCTACATACTCAAGTATTCAAGAAATTGCCCATTCTTTTATGATCATAATTATTTTAAAAATTAGTTTTGACTCAAAGAACTCTTTCCATTGGAATGACAGGAAATTCAACCACAGGCACTACTGCCTGTCTTGCCTCCCTTCATTCCACCCTGGTTGTGGAGTAGAATTAGGGGACAGAAATAAAATGAGATGCAAAGACAGTAGTAACATGTAGTGCCTTTTCAAGAATTTGTTCCTCCCCTACCTAGGGCCAGCTAATTGTTGATCCTGCTTTGTTTTCTATGTTTCATGTTTCAACAGAAGCCATAAAACCTAATTTCTATGTGATTTCTCCCAAACTGTAAATGTGTACTTACATGATGCAGGTTAAGTGAAATACAGCGTTGAGCCAATTCAGCCCAATGACATCATTTTACAACCTTTATCCTGGATTTGATAAATATCCTAAGGGCACTACCATCAGGATGCTTCTGCTTTCTGTTCTTCCTGATGGCAGTTGTCAGTCTAGCTACCCATTTTTTAACTTTTCAGAACAAAGAGGCTCTGTGGAGAGGTTCACTTAGATGGCCTGCACCCTAACATTTGGTGATCGTAACTTACTACCTACCACTTTGTGCTTCCGGATTTTTCTAGCACCAAAGGATATGCACATAGGCACAACGATAACAAATCAATTTTATCAAATAATAGGCATTGCATGAGTTCTTAATTTAAAAAGTCTAAACGAAGCAGAGTTAAACCATACTGTGATGACATTGGTTTTACTATCAAAGTTATAAAAACGGAGCACGGCCTGAAGCTATTTCTAAATGCTCCCATAGCCCAGCAGTTAGGCACAAATTTCAGTGGCTTCTAGGCTCAGATTGATATACATCACGTACCAACATTTTGAGGGAGATAACTTAGTGGTTTATTTGAGGCAGTAGGAATCTTGTTTACTCTGAGTTAGTGCCAGCAATGAGCAAGTCCTCTGATTTATACAGGTGACACGTCATAAGGATTAACCTATCCCATGTGGTTAGAGACAAAACTACCAAATGAAAGTTGAATTCAGAAGAGGGAGATACTGGCAGAGTTTGCATATACAGCTAAGACATGTTTTACTGTTAATAGTGAATCGTGCTCTTAGATGCAAATGTAAAATAAGATAACAAAGCACCAGCACTGTGGTTCTGAGATAGTAGGTACTTAACAAAGACTTAGTAAAAGGAAAGAAATGCCTTCTGATATCAGGTGGAACTGGAGAAAGTGTTTGGCATATTGGTTTATTCTTTGCAGACTTTCCATAGCACCAACACTGTGGGGAATATATTAGTACAGGAGAAATACTAGAGGCTGGAATCCCAATATATGATGGCTTCAAAGACCCCAATGTCTAGGCAAGAGCTAATAGGTGAGGCTTGAATCTGGACATGGAGGACGGAAGCAATGGAAATCCAAATTGCAGAAGATGATGCGGAGTAAAATGAGCAGGACTTGGTAGCAAAAATATAGAGAGGGATTGGGGTGGGGCAGACTAGACATAGATGTCTAAGCATTAAAGACTGAATGCTGAGAAAGATGGAGTCCCTTAATTAAATTTCAGTAAATGAAGAGTTAGTTTCAGAGGATCTATCATCTGTTCTCTTTTGTACAAGTCACATCTTGAAGTTTTACTCTAAAACTCTGTATTGGCTCAGTCGTAGAAACTGACACCAATGGGAGAGATTTTTTACCTCTTCTACTTGGTCTGAAAAGTCCTTTAACGTAAGACCGCAAACTGCATTTCTAGTCTCTAGACAGCACCCTGCAGGCTTGATGTTCGACATCTACTGGAATATACTAAAGTGTCTGCCGTTTCCAAAGCAGGCGCCTTGGGCGTATGTGTCTGTCTACAATGCCCGCCTTCATCTGAACCTAGCAAACATGCACCAGTCCTGGCACGGAGCGAAGATGCCACACTGGTGAAGCTGCTCCCAGCTCTCCTTGGCAGAGTTGCTCACTCCTTTTGTTCTCTGCTACAGTAGCTCTTGCTTATGACTTCAGCAATATGTTCTATCTCTAGTTTGTGGGCTTCTTAAGGAATGGGACCATATAATATTTATCTCCGTATTGCATGTACTGCACAGCAGTTTAAATAATTGTTAATAAGATGATTTGGACACTTGAGAAGGAGAGTGGTCTGTGGTGTTCGATGAGAAGTGAAGAGTAGTTTAGGGAGAGACACCGGATAAGGGCATTTGTGTGCTTGTCTGGGGAAAACTGCTCAATGCACCAGTGAGGGCAAGTCTAGACTCTGAGTTGCTGGAGAGAGAGAATGCCAAGGCAGGAAGAAGGAGTGGAAGGAGGGGCGCCTGGGTGGCTCAGTCGGTTAAGTGTCCGACTTCAGCTCAGGTCATGATCTCGTCATTTGTGAGTTCGAGCCCTGCGTCAGGCTCTGTGCTGATAGCTTAGAGCCCGGAGCCTGCTTCGGATTCTGTGTCTCTTTCTCTTTCTCTGTCCCTCCCCCACTTGTGCTCTGTCGCTGTCTCTCAAAAATAAATAAGTGTAAAAAAATTTAAAAAAACAAAGAAAGCGTGGAAGGAGCAGACTACTTCAGTTGAATGCAACAATGAGAACAAGTGAGGGGAAATTAAAGGAGCTGGGAGACAGTATGCTTGGGAGATGAGAAGAATTAGACTGAAAAATATAAGTGATAAGGTTTATCAAGGAAAATGGAGAAATCTCTCTTCCTCTAAAATAAAAGCAGAAGGAAAAAGTCAGCTGAGATGAGACCATACGACGTTATTAGGAGACAAGTGGAAAGTTCATTTTTAACAGCCTAAATCCTCTCAGTGAAAGGGGTATAAAGATCACCTGCTAACAGGGAGACAGTCGGGAGTAAGTTTTAGGTAGCTAACAAGTAAGGGCAAGTTAATAGAAAATAAAACAGTAAAATCACAAAAATATTACTGAGAAACACTGAAAACCCAGTTGAGGTCAGGGAGCATAAATTCATAGTCCCTGTAAGACATATAACTTTGTGACATCCTTGAACAATATGCCACCTTGGGATGGGAGTGAAGAAATAGATTGTGTAATATGTCCAGGATTGGGGAATAGTGTGAAGGTGCTAAGGAAAGGAGATCCATCATGGTTGACCGTGGGATCTTTAACTGGGTAATAAGACCAAGGAAGTGTTTGTTTTTGTTTTTGTTTTTTTTTCATACCTGAAAACAGTACAAAAGGATTAGAACCCAAGAGTCATGGCAGGAACAAAACAACAGATTCCACAAAAGTATAACAGCTCATGATGAGAGGAGGAGGACATTGTGGACTGAGAGGCAGGTTTCAGAATTTGCTATCTTGAAGGATCACTTTTGGGCAATGACCAGAGTGTCTCTGCTGGAGTTGACCACTTGGGCTGACAGTTGGGAGGACTGCTGATGATGGCAGAGGTAGGGGTTGGGCAAAGATAGAGTTCCATCCAAGTGTTAAAGTTCTAGAAACTGAGTCTCCTGGAGGTCAGTAAAGGAATACCGCTATAAGGAAAGCAGTAACAACACGAAGGTTTTAAAGGAGAAGGGCTTGGTGAGCACTGGTTGTAGAGCCAAGAGCCTGAATGAGAGTGGGGAGGAGGAATAACTTCTCAGTCTCCTGCTTCTGCTTTGGGACAGTAGGACAAGTAGAGATGTCCTTTTAAGAAGGGAAATGGTATCATAAAGGGAAACCAATAAAGATCAAAAGGAAGAGGGAGCATTCTAGGCAAAGTTTATAAGGTGAATGAATTTGCTCACAGTAAACAAATGTTAAATATGTACCAAGGGAGTATAACACTGAAAGAAATCATTTCCCAGTCAGAGGTTACCATTTTAAGACGTAAAATGTTTAGAAAGCACAGTATTTGCAGCTAAATATACTGCTGCCATTCATGGAATCCTGTAAAATAACTTTACATCTCAGAAAGTATCCTATAACCAGTAGGTCCTGGCCTAGGATTAATTTGATTATTGACTTACGCTGTAATTTAGGTCATAATATTTGGATGCTAAACATTTCCTAGATTTCCTCTAATGTACAATGAAAACTGTTAACAGATAATAAAATGATTCACAGTAGTTCAGTAAATTTAGCAGTTTATTAAATTTTGCTGAGTATAAAATACATACGAGGTACTCTGTGGATAGAAGATGCTGAGAAGTGTCATCAGAGAATAACCCCTATTTTAGGAATGCTGAACTATTAAACTATTTTTAATTTTGTCAAGTATGCAAATAATAGTTCAATATAATCAGAAAATTTTGCAGCATTTAGAAATAGATTACTTTGAACCTTAACGTGTATTAATAGGCATATTTAAGTGGTTCGAACAAAATAATTTTGAAAGATGATGGCACTATTTTAAAACATTAAAATATAGTGAAACTAGGTTGTCTATGAATTCTTACACATAAAAGTCTTAAATCCAAAGCACTTCATTTTGAATGTAAGTATTTATGCTCTGAGAAGATTTGGAAAATATAGTCTTGGGTGTGCCATTTTTGTAATTATTACCGTTTTTATAAACTAAATAAATATTCAGAAATTAGTTCCTTTGGATAGAAGGTAGAGCACACCTCTAATGTCTTGTATTCAACTTCTATACATTTTTTGTGGTTTTCATATTATCTGAAGATTTAATGTATTTTCAGCTTCCAGAATATTATAAGTTAAAAAACAAAGTCATTGAACCACCAAAGGAAAAACAGTTTTGAAATGTATTCCTTTATTGTGCTGAATATGGAAAGCAATCTTTGGCTCATAGAATTGTCCTATTGGGAAGAAGCAGGAAACCGGTTCATGATTAAACAATGACCAAACAGCTCATTAACCCTTTTCTGCCTTTCTGGAAAGTTACAAGTATGTGGCTAGCAAATCCCAAAGAGGCACAAAGAGGTATAGAAGCAATGGTGAGGGGCTGTGAAGACTGCTAAGGAAGCTCTTTCATTATTATGTAGGCTGCTGATTCTGCTAACTGGAAGAAAATTGCAAAACAAAAATGCTAATTTTTCATTTTCTGTGATTATTTTATCACCAAAGTTCCTCTGGTTCCAGGTATTCATTATTAAATTGGCATAACAACTCTATTCACATCCGTTTTTGCCTAAACGCTCTCGGTTTTAACTCTTGCCTATACGTATTTTCCCCACCCAGGTCCTTTGAAAACAAATTGAGGCAGCATCCAGATTTAGCCTCATTCAATAAGATTCTTTTTTTTTTTTTTAAGCTGATAATTGAATTTAAGGAAAAGGAACGTTCTCTGCCATTTTTACCAGTTGAGTGGCTTTGAACAAGTGGCTTAACCTCTGGAAAAAAATATTGGGATGTTTATTTTGAACATTAAATGAGATCACGTTTGTACAGTAGATACTCAACAAATGTTAGATTCCAATGAACTGATTTGCTGTTTGGCCAAAAGGAAATTGAGGCCGCAAAAGTACAGAGAATTGAAGGGTATAAGAAAAAAATAAATAAATAAAGAGAAAATACAGCTAGTTGTATTGGACCAATAAAGGTCCTTCAGATGACTTTTACCCAGAGAATTAGATAGGCTCTTCCCAGAATATTTTAAATATATGTTTGTTAATTTAATAGGTGTCAGGCGTATATATTTATTTAATAAAAGATTACTTCAACGGAAGAATTTGGATAGCCTATGGATACATTATAATAAGGTTTGAGTCTCATGTCCTGTTGCATTGGAAATTTTAAAAGCAAGTAGCTTTCCTTGTCAAAAATCATACTTAATGCTGAATTTTTGCATAAATTTATTCCTGACAGCAAATGAGGGGAAGAGGGGTAACAAATGTGCTTAAGGAAATACCTTGTATTTTTATGCTTCCTAAAAGATTTCTTAAAAGTGAACTATGAAGGAGAATCATTTTTTCCTGGGTTTTGAGAGAATAGGGTGGAATGAGCTTGGCTAGGAGAATGAGTGCTGTACTTCTGATGTCTCAGAAACATGGAAGAGAGGGAGAAAAGGAGAGGCTATACATCCCTTTGTCAGGATTTTTAGCCACAACTCCCACCCTGGATGTGCTAACCGCCTGTTTCCTGTCCTGCCGCTTAGTACTCCTGCTGATGTGACCATTTATTGCCAGAGGCATCTTTGTTCTCATTTATCTCTGGCTTTCAAATTGACTAAAACCTGTCGTATTCCATTCTCTTTTCCCCAAAGATATTCTGTGCTCACGTCCAGCCAATGACTGTCTCATGCTCAAGGTCATCCAATACATAGTTATGTGTCCCTACCTCGACTCTGTCTGGAGAATCTGATCATCAAATCCTCCCATTTATACCTTCTCCACTACTGTGAACCCCTCATTCTTTCCACAAAGCCGGACGCTCATAAGAAGGGTATCTTTAGGAAAGATTGTTGATGGCTACAGACAGTTCAGAGTTATCTCTCTACCTCAAGGTAGGAGTTAATTTAAGTCATTTCAAGCAGACTAGCACTCTCTCCCTCTCTACCCCACTCTTCTAAAATATAATGTCTAAAAGTGATCTGTACTTCAGCTCTTGCACTAAGATGGGCATTTATAGTCACAAGATAGAGGGTTTAATTAACTAAGTCTTTGTGCAAAAAACATTGGGATGAGGAAGTGCTTGTATCGATAAACCAGTCAAGGTAAAGTTCTTCAAAGGGTCTGTCAGGAGGATGCATCTTAGAATGGAGGTTGCCAATGAAGGCAGTTAATTTGTTCCTGCCCTTCTCTTGACTTTTCACTTCTCAGAAAGATTCAGAGAAAGAAGTCACACAGCTTTCACTGTCATTCATGCCAGTGCCTGCCCTCATCTTGCGGGTAAGAAGTTTAGTCTTTTAAATGTCCATCTCCTTTTTTCATATAGCCACTTCTGTCCATTTACCTTTTTGCTGAATTCATGGCAGCCATTCAGTCGCCCAGTGCTCCTGCCTAATTAGGTCTCCCATAGTATTTGACGTGTTCATTATGTCTAGCCTCTTCATTTTGCCTTGCTTCCTTAGGCGCAGTCTCAAGGATCTCATCATTATTCAGTTTTCAAGATCTTCACTGTAGTCATCTGTGTCCCTGTCTGTATCAATTAAGGATTTAGACTGCCTGTATTAACAGAGGCTTAGAAAAAGATTCTTTTTTCATTTTATCATGTAACAGGGAAATCTGAACATAGTTATTAGTACTGGTTCATTGGCTCCAAAATGTTAGGACCTAGGTCTCTCTGATCCTCTTGACATTTGTGATCACAAGATATCTGCTCTAGCTTCAGTCACCAAGTCCAAATTCCAGGCAAAACAAAGGAAGACAGGGAAAGGCCAGGTGGCCACAGACCAGCAAAATCAGTTCATCTATTTAAAGAACTTTTCCAGAGGGGAAATAGAAGGGAGAGGGATGGGTGAAGTAGGTGAAGGAGATTAAGAGTACATTTACCGTGATGAACACTGAGTAATGTACAGAATTGTTGAATCACTATACTATGCACCTGAAACTAATATAATACTGTGTATTAGTTATATGTCAATTAAAAACAAGAAATAAAGTTGAACAATTGGTTGGGTCAAAAAATAAAGAAAGGAAGAACTCTTCCAAAACTGTACCCAGTAACCTCTACTTAGATTTCACTGGCCAACAACTACTCTAGAAGAAATTAGAAAGCTTGATATTTTAGGTAGGTTTATTGGCTTTCCCCCCAAAATTGTATATTTTGTTAGGAGAGCGAAAAGGAGAATGAGTACTAGGTAAGCAATAAGCAGCACATACTACACTTCTTTCTCTTCTATTGGATCCTAAGCCTTTATTCATAACAGAAAGAGCATAGGTTTTGGATTAAGAACCCTGTGTGTAATGGTTAATTTTATGTGTCAAAAACAAATGTGGCCTTGTCTAGGCCACAATACTCAGATATATGGTCAAACACTAGGCTGCATGTCACTGTGAAGGTACTTTTTAGATATGATTAACATTTACATCAGGACACTTTGAGTGAAGCAGATTACTTTCCATAATATGGGTGGGCTTCACCCAATCAGGTGAAGGCTTTCATAGAAAAAGACTGAAGTTTCTCCCAAGGAAGAGGAAATTCTGCCTCCAGACTGCTTTCAGATTCAAGCTGCAAAATCAACTCTTCCCTGGGTCTCTAGCCTACCAGCCTGCCTTACAAATTGTTGGTCCCCCCAGTTTTGTGAGCCAATCCCTTAAATAAATCAAATAAATCTGTATTTCTCTCTCTCAATATATAGATATAGATATAGATATAGATGATATAGGTACAGATATAGACACACACACACACACACACACACACACACACACACACCCTACTGCTTTTGTCTCTCTGAAGATCCCTGACTAGTGTAGTGGGTTTGAGTTTTGGGTACCAGACTTTTGAGTGACTTTGGACAAAGTATCTGGGACTCCAAATTAGTTTAAATAAATCAGGGATGTCAAAGCTGTGCTCTAACAACTTTGAGTAAGTGTGTTTCTGGTGGGGGGGAGAAATGCATGGGGGAATCTTAGACCTCATTTTTGTATTATTGTTTCAACCTCACCTTCACTTCTCTTTAGTTGTATTTTTTAAAATTGAGACTTCCTGTTCGATTCCACTTGAAGAAATAGGTCTACTGATTCAAAACAAACAGTGATAAAGTGATAAAGTTTCATTCCAGTTCTAATAATTAATTGTCATAATTACATGGATTCATCTCAAAACATGCTGGGATCTCCTCCTGATGGGCCAAGTGAGGACTATGGCTAAGGGAACTGATTCTCACAAGTAGATGAGCTCCCGAAAAGTATTCAATGCTGCAAAAAAGCAATGCCCTGAGAGAAGTTGCAAACCTAGACCCGATCAGTGTGGATTTACAGGATTTTAGTCTAGCGTACAGGGAGCAGCAGTAAGAGTTCCCGGGCAATAGTGACAGCCAAAGTCACCTGGGTTGTGAGGTCATGGGTCGAAGCCATAGTTTAGTTTGGTCTGAGGCTGCACAAGTAGTTCTCTGACTCTCTGCCTGAATCGGGGGTGATGATCCTGATCAGATTGCTTCAGGAACAAAGCGGTCAAGCTTCACATGCAAGTCTCTTATCATGGTGAGCCTGGCTGGAGCAAGTAACATCTGACACTAGACTAGGTGACCTTTTTATTGTCTGAGACCCTTTGCTCACAGGAGATAATAAAAAAGATGAAATAAAAATAAATCCTCTGTAACACTGCAGCTCCAAATACAAACCCAAAGGTCACCATAGTGTTTGAATATAAAAAATACCATTCCATGTTCTTAAAGAGATGTTTTCACTTGGAAGATTATCACTCCTCTCCTCCCACCCCCAAAAAGAAAAAAAAAAACCACAAATCCCTGTTTTTCCAATTGTAAGAACATTTCTGGAGAAAGGCTTTAACTGGAGAATTGGTGAATGGTGTCTAGACCATTTTACCACACTACATGAAAAGGTTTCTACAAGAAGAAAAACATTTTTATCATAATATGGTGAAATATAATGCAAGCAGAGTTTATTGTTGGAACTGACTCTATGATTGACCCAAACTAATTCTCTGTGAAATTCGATCAGCCTACTTTTTGTACTTCATTCAGTTTATTGTCTAATAGCTTTAGGAGAAGTAGTTTTGGCCAAAAGGGTATCAGATATGGCTTAAAATTAATAATTGAAAATCTGTGACAGTATAAGTGGTTAGGAGCATAATTTTTTTATTATTTTTTTAGAAGCATCAGGTTTCAAGTCTTGAGTCAGAATACTTACTGCCTGTGCGACCTTGAACAAATTGCTTAATCTCTATAATTCTCAATTCTCTTACTTGTTAAGTAAGGGTAATAATAATAGTACCTATTGCCAGGAAGTTCATCTAAAATACTTAGCCAAGTAATTGGCACATCATGAGAATTCAGTAGGTCCAAGTTCTAGTTTTTCCATTTTGAAACAAAATGATGGCTAGTTGCAAAAGATATAAATCACCTTTAATCTTCTAAATAGAAGTGAAATCTTGTAAGTGGGTAGTGATTATCCAGCGTTTCTTATTTTCAAATTAAAAACATTATCCGGATAGTATCATGGTCTAACATGGCTCTGCTACTTTGGAGAAATGTTCCCGTGAAATGAAAAGTCATACTTCAGATCAATCAGTACAGGATCAGAGAAAAGATGAGGTCAGGAAAGTCAGTATGAAGGATGAGGAGTGAGAAGGGAGGAATGGATGAGAAAAGGAGGGAGGGAAGAAGAGAAAGAAAGGAAGAGGGGGAGGAAGGTTTTGCCCTCAGCCATGGAGCTCATTAACGATTGTACCTCTGCTCCCTGCTCCCCCGGGGACCACCCTCCACTGGGCATTGCTATTGTTCAAGCTCTTTTCTTCCTAGTAGTACCCCCAGGGCTCTCTCAAGGTGATAGTCACATGAGGGACTTTCAAAATATCACAGCTACTGTCATCTTACTACTTATAATTTAGCAATCCGAACTCTCTAGGATCACAATTAAAGAAGAAAGGACAAAAGTAAAAGTTATGAAGTTTATTAAGCTTGCTTAGGAACTGCCACAGTGAAAATTTAGCTCAGTGACCTATGGGTAAGTTTTGAACTGCTAAGTGTTATCAAATGAGGCCGCTCGTTTTGAGCCGGTCAAAGGGCTTCATGCTAAGACTGAAATCAGAAAGACTGCCAAGTAGGAGGAGAAGGGAGAAACAGGACCAACAAAGGATACCTGGTTGCATGAAGTGAGAGGCTGGTCTCTCAAGGAGACTCTCTTTGCTGGCATTGGTTCAAAAGGCAAGCAGGGGTGTAAACACCAAGTTGGAAACTCTCATATACTCCAAGAGCATCTTGATCAATACTTCCACTCCATTCTGCTGTGATAGGAAGTTTGTCTCCGTCTCTTAGATTATTTAGCTTTAGCCATACTCAATTAGCTGTACTAGACATGCTTACAAATCTTATTTAACATTTGCTGTGTATTTTTTTTCTTCATTCTTTTTTTTTTTTAATGTTTATTTATTTTTGAGACAGAGACAGAGTACAAGCTGGGGACGGGCAGAGAGAGAGGGAGACACAGAATCTGAAGCAGGCTCCCAGCTCCCAGCTGTCAGCACAGAGCCTGAGGTGGGGCTCAAACTCACGGACCGTGAGATCTTGACCTGACACTTAACTGACTGAGCCACCTAGGTGCCCCTCTTCATTCTTATTCTACCATTAGAAGCAGCCTAAGTTTTGGGTTCACATCTATAACTATGAATACGAACATTTCTTTTTTTTTTTCAGGTTTTTTTTTTTCCTTTTGTTGTTACTTGTATTGATGGGAACTTTTCATCTCAGCCAGGAAGAGTGAAATGCTCACTAACTGAGGAAGACAATTTTCAGTCCAAGTGGGTGTTTTATCGTGGGAAACCCTCGAGCAAGAATTTTGTAACAGACATGAAAAGATCTCAAGCTCTATGCATTGAATAATAAGAATAATTACACGCAAATCTCCTTGTGGGAAGAATTCATACATATGCCATTATTATTATTATTTTCCTTATTTCCATTCTGAGTGATAGTGTGATGAACTGGAAAGCACATTATTTCTTGGGCCACGCAGACAGTGTTTGAATTCTGACTCTCCCATTTACTCTAGTTGTAAGTAACCTTAAGCAAAAGACTTAACATCTTGGAGTAGCAGTTTTCTCTTCTATAAAAGCGAGATGCTACCCATTTTAGAGAGCTATTAGAGTGATAGGAGAACATAGATAAAAGATCTATCACATGATAGGCTTTCAACAAATTGTTTTCATTATCCCTGCCATAGTGATTTTATTTTACCAAAATCGTGAACTCACTCTAAAATATTAGTGATTTTGTGTTTGTTCTTTGAAGTTATCATACGTTACATACTTCCCTAATTAAAGAACATCTGTCATTGGATAAGGCTTTTCAAAAGGTAGCACTCATAAAGCATAGAAAGTATGGACTTTGTATGGTGGTGATGGTGATCATTTTCATAATCTTGGACCTTAATTCTTTTCTTTAAATATTTGATTATTTAATAAATGCAAAATAAGATAATTCCTGCCTTAAAGAAAAAATGAACCTAGCATGGAGTGTAGATGAAACCGAGCAGGAAACCCCAGCGGGTGCTGTAAATGTGACACAGAGTAAAGAGAAAGTTGGATAGATCGAAGGAGCAGCAAAGGCTCTGATGGCACTGGAAAGATTTAATGTGGGGACCTGGAGAATGGGATGAGGAGGAGGGAATTTCTGGTAAAGAACCAGCATGGTAATTGACACAGGAAACTGGCATGTTTGGTGATAAAACGATACTTATCGTGGTGAACATTTCATAATGTATACAATTGTTGCATCACTATGCCATGCATCTAAAACTAATGTAATATCGTATGTCAACTATACTTCAGTGTAGCATTTAGGGGCACCCGAGTGGTTCAGTCAGTTAAGTGTGACTCTTGATCTCAGCTCAGGTCTTGATCTCAGGGTCTAGTGAGTTCAAGCCCCACATTGGGTTCTGTGCTGGGGTGAAGCCTAATTAAAAAAAAAATGGTAGCATTTATAGAGAAACTTTTCCCAAACTCTTTTAGTAAATAAAAATAAAGGAAGAAAGAAAATTTTATGCATAACCCTACTATGTAAAATATTTCAAAGTAATCACTAAAGTTATTCTATAAATTCAAATGTAGTGCAGTTACTCCTATAGTGCTCTGGTCTAATGACATGCAGATAATGAAAGCCCAGGATAATAAACAATAGTTGCAGTCTCAGCGCCCACTGCACTTGGACCAAAATCTCATGTAACTCCCGAAGCACCTGTTTGGATCATTAGGATTCCGGAGAATTCATTTGAAAAACTACTGGGATAGAGGCATCTGAAATACAACCTGACAGGGGTCTTAACTCAGTTAAAAATGGGAGCCTTTGAAGATTTCTTAATGTGAAATGACATGGGATAGCACTGGTCTAGAAAGATGAATCTTGTCAAATGAATCTTATAAAATGATAAACTGGAAGAAGAAAAGGTTAGAGACAAGGAGATCTTTTAAGTCGCAGGCTGTTGCAATAGTGCAAAAAGGACTGAGCCCAAAATTGGGGGAGAAGAATGAGGTATTCATTAACACTCTAGTTAAATTGGAATTTTATTTTCTGATAAGAGAACTGAGAACCCTATTTTAATTTCACATTCCCAACAGTCCTGTTGCTATTACTTATACATTAAACACACAAAGTTTGTTGTCTTTTTAAATTTCAACTCTTTGAAAATTAACTGTCATGTAAGAAATGGAAACTTTGTAATTGTTCTGGGAGGTAGATTTTTAGCATAGCATGAGGTTGGAAAAGCTGATCTGAAGGGACTTTTCTTTTTTGTTTTTCCTTTAGTGTTTTAGTTCTTCACCCCTTGCTCCATAAAGACTCTGAGGTCACTCTTTCCAGTATGAGATAAATTAGATATAAATCACTAGTCCCTCTTTAAATGTATGAAAGTTTTAGTAACTTGGTTTAAATGAGTTCAGACCCTTTAATTTCTATTTCCATTTTCTGTCACATGAACTTAATGCAAGAGAGGATCTTAATTTTCCTTAAAATCTTTCCTAAAGTGTAGATTTTTCATCTGACATCAGAACCAGAGTTTAGAAAGAAAAGTTTATAATCGCTTTGTTGTAAGGCTTTAGAAATAAGAGGCAATATTTTGAAGACATAAGTACTGTGTCTAAAGGTTTTATAACACCTCATTTATCAATCGTCACCAATAAAAGTAATATTCCATAGGTGAAAAATAATGGAAACATCGTTTTTGATGCCTCCTTTTTCCATTTCAGTCACTTTGCAGGAAGTCTTTTAAGATGCATTCCACGTTGCCTTGCTATTAGAACAATAGTATTATTAACACATTCTTCTTAATTCTCCTATTCAAAATTTAAATTGCATTCTGGCTCATATTTGGCCATTGCTAGCTCCAAAGTGTCTGATTTCTTCAGCTCTCTCATTTGCTGCCACTAGTCAGCCTTTATAAAATATCAAAACAAACAACAAATGAACAAAAAAGCTTTTTACAATTGCACATGAAGTAAAAGTCAAAAATAAATGATGATCTTAAGGGTTGCTTTGTGATAGCTCTATAGCAATCAGAAACACCTTATGGGTATTCTTCATGTTGACTCCAAAAGGGTAAGGTTATTGAATGATGATTACTTGATAAGTGGAATATTGCTGTCATTTTCTGAGACAGTCATAACTTAAATACTTAAATTTGATTCTAGGTGATTTATGTTAGAAGATATGATAGGAAGGACATAGGAAAAATATCTCAGTAAATTAAATAAGTTAACCATGGTTTTGAGATTCGTGGCTGCATGGAGTGACATTTGCTCAGCGTTGGATACTTTGCTAGCAGTTAAAGGGAAGTTCGTTTTTCTGAGCAGATACCCTGTGTTCCCATTTCACTCTACACTGTCCTATATCATGGTTCATGCATTTTTGGGTAACATTTCTGTTTAAAATCTTTCTGTCCCTCTAGATTAAAAAAAAAAAACTCTAAAAGGAAAGATAGACCTATTTTATAGACACACATATTTACCCAATATGCACTTATTTTCTGTTTGTGACTGAAAAGAACATTTAAGGTCAGTGTAAAGCCAGACAGATGCAAGAAACTGAGACAATGAGGAAGAATTCACTCTGGCTGGCTCCAGTCATTGAGGGAATCTGCTAGATTAAAAAACCAACAAATGAACAACAAAAACAACAACCCACAACTTCCACCAAGCCGTACATTTTATCTCTGTTCTAACTTTCAATCTCCTTATTCAGTCTCCTCTGGAACATGATTTAATGATTCTCTGCTCCCGGTAGGCCATTTCTTTGTGTTCATCACCACGTAGATGAAGCTCTGTTACTATACCTTCTTTGAGATCTTCTGGACTCAGCCCCAGATCTGACCCACCGACTCTCAAGTACCTAGGGCAGAAAGTGTGTGCCTTGTACAGAGCTGCACCTCGGGTACACATCCTTCCTTATCCTAAGTTACTTTTTGACCCGTTTTAAGGACAGAAAATCAAAGGTCAGAGAGGTTAAGTCATATGTCCAAGGACGCAAAAGGAGAATCTATAGATCCAGTATCAAAGCCAGGTCTATCCTACCTCATGGTGCTGGACCCAGCATCCTATGTTCCCTGGCCTCATCTTTTCTTGCAAGGAACTCTACATTTTCAAAAGCAAGCTGGCATTTTCACGAAAGGCCCTGCTGACACACTTCCTCCTCCCTAGTTACCAATGCCCCTTTCCTTCCAGGCTGCTTATACCTAGGAGGGTTAACCGACCCGTTACATCACAAAGACCTGCATGTTGGGGGACACCTGGGTGGCTCAGTCAGTTAAGCCCCAGACTTCAGCTCAGGTCATGATCTCACGGTTTGTGGGTTCAAGCCCCACATCAGGCTCTGTGCTGACAGCTCAGAGCCTGGAGCCTGCCTTGGAGTCTGTGTCTCCCTCTTTCTCTACCCCTCCCCTGCTTGCTCTCTCTCTCTCAAAAATAAATAAACATTAAAAAAAAAATCAACAGAGACCTGCATGTGGAAACCAGACTGACACACAGCAGCCAGGAATTTGCATTTTTGTGGCAAACTTTGGAAAACCTAAAAAATTTCAATAATATGCTGGGATTTCAAGCACTGAGACCAGATTCTTGGAAGGTATTTGGGGGCAAGAATATTCCCTGGAGATCCATCAAAGGCAGAAAGCTATTTCCCGAGGTTTGTATAATCCAATCTTTTCTAGTCACAGAATGACAATTTATAGCCAATATTTGTGACAGCGGAAAAGTTGCTTTATTTAGCAGGGAAGAAGGATATGGATGGAAATGGTAGATGTCTCTGTATTTAACGTGCAGATTGAGCAGGAAGGATGAAACATTAGAAGTATAGACAGGAGGAAATGACAATTGAAAGAAATGTCAGAAGGAAAACAAACACACCAGATTTTCTTTTCACAGAGTAACAGTTTCCTTACTATGACAAGAGACAGGGAAAGTAACATTTCATGTCTATAGCTGATAAGCAATTTTCTTCAATTTATGGTATTTCTCTACCACAGTGCTATCCAATGGAATTGCTGGAATGACGTTATCTCTTTACATCTCAGCCGTCTAATAAAGTATCCACTAGCTACATAGGGCTATTGAGAACTTGAATGTAACTAGCACTACTGTGGAACGGATGTTTAAAAAATTTTTTTTAATTTTTTTTTTACGTTTATTTATTTTTGAGACAGAGAGAGACAGAGTATGAATGGGGGAGGGGCAGAGAGAGAGAGGGAGACACAGAATCTGAAACAGGCTCCAGGCTCTGAGCTGTCAGCACAGAGTCCGACATGGGGCTCGAACTCACGGACTGCGAGATCGTGACCTGAGCCGAAGTCGGACGCCCAGCCGACTGAACCATCCAGGTGCCCCTAAAATTATTATTTTTTTTTAATTTAAATAGTTCCATGCAGCTAATGGCTACCATGCTGGACAGTGCAGCAGGCAAAATAGAAGTTGGAACCATTTCCTTCCCTTCCATTTCAGTCAGATAAATTTTTGTTCAGTTTTTACTTCAAAGTATTATGAAGAATTTGAGGCTAGGGGGCACCTTAGTGGTTCAGCCAGTTAAGCATCGAATTCTTGAGTTTGTCACAAGTCTTGATCCCAGGGTTGTGGGATCCAGCCCCATGTCAGGCTCCACACTGAGAGTGGAGCCTGCTTGGGATTCTCTCTCTCTTTCTCTCTCTCTGCCTCCCCTCCCCACTTGCATGTACAATCTCTCTCTCTCTCTCTCTCTCTCTCTCTCTCTCAAAAACAAAATTGAGGCTATATAACTACTAGTAAAACTTAGCTTTTATCTGTGATAAATCTAAAGCAAATGGGATGGATCAGACTCCCAAGCCTAGATCCATAATTTCAGCTGTCAAAAATAGCTCTATTAAAAAGAAAAATAATTCAAAAATGTACATTGATAATTTCTATTCAAAAACTATATAAAATAACACAGGGTATTAATGACACAGGGCAGTAAAGTAAATAATAAGTAAATAAGTAAATAGCACAGGGTATTAATGACACAGAGTAGTAAAGTAAATAATAAGTAAATAAGTAAATAGCACAGGGTATTAATAACGCAGGGTATTAAAGTAAAAATTATTTAAAATGGTAGTTTCCTCTGTGTCATGGGAGAATGTGCTCTCTAGGAAAACATCAGTCAATGACACGGACCTCCTCCTTCATGGTTGCACATTGAGAGAAAAGACAGAATGAATGAAAAGAAAGGTGAGGATACAATGCAGGCTTTGCAAACTCACATGTCTACAGGGTCCAGGCAAGGCCATATGTAAATATGTGACTTGCAAAGCCATGCTATGAGTGAGAGAGCTCTGCACCCTCCCCCAAGGTATTTTCCTGCTCTGGTTATGCCAGGGAGACACCTGCTCAGCCAATCTGCCCCAACACTGCTATTATCCCCCCCCCCCACCCACCTGGGGCAGCCACCTGGCCTCTTTCAAGTGAGTTTGAAAGCCACTGTACTAAGTGATTTCTAAAGTTTCTTTCAGTTCCAGCTCCTTTTGATTCTAGGATTATGAGTCCATATCTTAGGGAAGGAGGAATGCAAAAAGTGAGTCTCATTTTAATCTAAATACCATAGCTTAGAGTTTTGACACATAAGGATAATTTTGTAAGTAGTATAAGTATTTATGGGTTGGGGATTTGGAGATTTTATATGCATTTTTATATGCATTTTTTTCCTAGGTAAAGCACTATCTACTGTTTATTTGTACACCAACTCAGAGCTTCCCATTTAGGGGACCACCATGGGCTACACCTAACTAGCAACATGTATGCCTTTTATATTTCATCTAAACCACTATATATGCACCTGCCAAGAAACCTAAGAGCACAGTAGGTGCTCAATGAATGCTTAATGAATGATGCACAGATTCCTATAAATGAACATAATCAAACTTTTACACAATAAAACTATTACTCTATATCTTCAGGCTGAAAACTTCTAAATATTTTGATAGTGACAGTTCCTGAAATCACAACGCTCATTTCAATTTGTGTTTTTGATGTAGTTTATGGTTTATTATGCAGTGGCTTGATTGCTTCTTTTACAACAGGTTGCCTGGTTTCTTATTTGAGTGCTCTAAAGTAAAACTAAGAAGTGATATTTTTAAAGTTTAAAATTTGAAAATCTTTAAGAACCAGGAAAATATACTTGGTAATTTAAAAATATCTTTTTAGTGGCCCACAATTAACAAATATCATTAGGAATTTATTGGTGTGTATGGGGGAATGGTAGGCATTACATATTTTTAAAAGTAAATATTCCAGGGGTGTCTGGGTGGCTCAGTTGGTGAAGCATCTGACTTCAGCTCAGGTCGTGATCTCATGGTACTTGTGAGTTCCAGCCCCACTTCGGGCTCTGGTGCTGACAGCTCAGAGCCTGGAGCCTGCTTTGGATTCTGTGTCTCCCTCTCTCTCTGTGCCTCCCCTGCTTGCATTCTCTCACTCTCTTAAAAAATAAGTAAAACATTTTTAAAATATTAAAAGTAAATATTCTTAATGAATCACACTAATCGTAAAGTCACTAGTATCTTAGAATTACTGAGTTTATTAGATATCTTCCTTTAAGAGAAGAAGAAAATGGATAAAACAGGTTGTCCTGTCAATGTAAACTCAGGGAAGAAATCTGAAAAGAAAAACATTGCAAGTAGGGTGGGGGTTTGGGAGAGAACATACACAGTGTCCTTGACTTGTTTTCCTAGGGCTCCTGCTGCAAATGTGCAAAGAAGAAATCAGGACAAAAGAGAAATGAGAAATGTAGACAGAATATAGATCCTGTATATTCTTTGGACAATCTTCACAAGTGATGTTTCCATTAGTATTTACAAAAATACTACCAGAAGAGTGCATGGTTGATTTAAATGTCATATTTTGAAAGTTTTGAAACCTGGATGTTGGTTATATGATTTTCTAGGTTTGTAAAATAAGTTGGAATTTTTTTTAGAAGTTCAAAAAATATCAGAACTGATGGAAACCTGGGAAATAATTAGTCCCGATCCCAACTTTTATGAGTGGAAGAACTAAGCTCCACTGGTTTGAAGTTGATATGGCTGGTCAATGGCAGAAACTGATGTACAGCTCAGATCACCCAGTTCCCCCATCCAGGGCTCCTTCTACTCCATCAGATGCCTCCATCACAATTAGTACAGGAGATCCCATCAGAGTCTGAGATGAAGAATAAATATACTCAAATGAATAATGAGACCATATGTTGGGCACCTGGGAATATGTAAACCTCCAAGTTCTTTTCCTTTCCATCCAAGGAAAGGAAAGTATCTTTCCAAGTTACTATATTGAAATATGTCCTATCTTGAATGCACTGCCCTGCTCCCAGCTGTCTGTCTCTGGAAACCACATCCTACTCCCTACCAAGAAGTAAGCATGACACCAAGTTTGAGCCAGGTGGAAACACTACATGAAGATAGAAGAAATGACATATATCAGGGATATACATTCTAAAATAAATACACTTTCTTGAAACTTTCCTCTATGTCTTTTAGGTGTTTTTTTTTTTTTAATTTTCAGTTACATTAAATAGTTCAGATAGGATTGTTTTTCATGACTGTTCCAACTTAGAGTTAATTTTAGTTATTTTAAAATGACATTTTTATCAAAGATATGCTGAGCTACTTAAAACTCCCAGAATGTGGATCATTTCAAGCATTATTTTATTCATCCAATTAAAATATTTTGAAGGCCAACTATATAGAAATAGTCAACTTCCTTCTTTTCATTAAACACAATGTTGGGGTTCTCTTGATGGCTCCTGCTGAGTCTAGCTAGTGAACTACTAATCTTTTCTCTTGATGTTGTAAAGGCTTTGTAATTCTCCCTTGCTGACATTAACCCCTGTCTTCTCCACTTTTCATCACAATGGATGCTCTGTCTCTGCCATGTCCATACTCAACCCCTAGTTTATCTATTCACTGTGACAGTACATTCCTACCTCAGCTCTCATGGTGTCCTCATGACCAATATCCTATCACCCCAAAGAGAAATGAAGAACCTTGGGATTCATAACCACCATTTGTCATTGAGGGAAGTTTGGCAACTGTAATTCAAGATATCTTTGTTGAAGTATACCACAGCCCCGCAGTATATTCTTTGGTGACCTGTCGCCTGTAAACTCTGGGGAATTAGGCCATGGTTCTTTATTCTGTGAGATCTTTCCAACTATACATACATTTTATCTTTTCACCAAACTCCTGTCCTCAACTGTGAGGCCCAGTCAGAGTCTGAATCCTTAGGATCTCCTTGTATTTCTCTCTCTGATTCTTTTATGCCCCCTAAAAGATCTGGGATTGTTCTTCCTGTTGGGTAAAATTTCATATCCTCTCTCTTCTTTTATTTTATATCACGTCTTATCCTTAATAAAGAACAGATGAGGAGAGAGAAAGGTAGAGAAGAGAGGATTTACAGGATAAAATAGCTAATTGAGTGGCCTTGAATATGAACGTAATTCTAAAGGAGCATGACATTATTCTGCAAATACAAGAAAGACTCCCCTGACAGAGCAACTAAAAATTACAATAAGTGACATATGGTCCATAGCTTCCCTCCATTCTACTCCTCTGACCTCACCCACCCTCCCCATCTCTCCAATAAATATTTTTGGCTACATGTAGTATGTAGATTTTTATTAACTGTATGTTGACTATCCTCAATTTTGTTCACTTTTAATGACAAACTAAAAAAATATGCCAATAATTAAAGTCAGTGTTAAAAATTTATCTCTGAAACGGGAACCCCCTTGCACTGTTGCTGGGAATGCAAACTGGTGCAACTGCTCTGGAAAACAGTGTGGAGGTTCCTCAAAAAATTAAAAATAGAACTACCCTACGACCCAGCAATAGCACTACTAGGAATTTATCCAAAGGATACAGGAGTGCCGATTCATAGGGGCACATGTACCCCAAAGTTTATAGCAGCACTTTTAACAATAGCCACATTATGGAAAGACCCTAAATGTCCATCAACTGATGAATGGATAAAGAAGATGTGGTTTATACATATAATGAAATACTACTTGGCAATAAGAAAGAATAAAATCCTGCCATTTGCAGCAACATGGATGGAAATGGAGGGCATTATGCTAAGTGAAATAAGTCAGTCAGTGAAAGACAGATATCATATGTTTTCACTCATATGTGGAACTTGAGAAACTTAAAAGAAGACCATGGGGAAAGGGAAGGGGAAAAACATAGTTATAAACATAGAGGGAAGGAGGCAAACCATAAGAGACTCTTAAATACAGAGAACAAACTGAGGGTTTATGGGGGAGGTGGGAAGGGAGAAAGGCAAATGGGTGGTGGGCATTGAGGAGAGCACTTGTTGGGATGAGAACTGGGTGTTGTATGTAAACGATGACTCATAGGAGTCTATCCCTAAAACCAAGACCACACTGTATACACTGTATGTTAGCCAACTTGACAATAAACTATATTTAAAAAAAAAAATCTCTGCCTGCTTTCAACCTACAGAGAGTGGCAATGGAATGCTTCAGTTATCTGGGCTTTTCTCAGTCATGACCCTAGCTCCATCTTCTTTCTTTCTTTCAACCCATCTTCATTCTCAAACAGCATTTTTTAGCAATTTGTTTGTTATGTGTTGGGATAGTTTTCTTTGTGTTTGTTTTGTTTAGGGATTGTGAGCTTCATGAATCTGAAAGTTTATAGTTTTTAACAAATATGGGAACTCTGTTCATTATTTTTGTTCTCTGTTCCTCATTTTGTTCTGGGTCTCCAGTTACCTATAGACAAGACTGTTTAATATTGTCCCTTAAAGCACTGGTGCTTTATGTCACTTAGTCTTTGTTTTTTGTTTTTTTTTTTTGTTTTATTTCATTTTGGGTAACTTCTTTTGCTATGTCTTTACGTTTACTGGTATTTTCTTCCGAAATGAATATACTACTGTTAATTTTTATCCAGTGACTTTCTAATTTCAGATATTTAATTTTCATTTCTGGAAGTTCCATTGGTTTCTCTTTTATATCCTCTATTTGTGTCCTCGTTATGTTCATGCTTTCCTTTATGTCCTTGAGAATGTGAAGCATATTTATAATAGATATCTTAGAGTTCTTGTCACCAATTTTATCATCTCTTTCATTTCTGGAATTACTTCTACTGACTGATTTTTCTTTGGATTATGGATCGATTTGTTATCCTTTGTATCTCTAATAATTTTTTATCAGGTGCCAAACAGTGTGAATTTTAGGTTGCTGAGTGCTGGATTTTGTTATATTCTTTTAAAGATGGTTAGATTTGGTTCACATTTTAGAATTTTGATCTTTTGAATTTTCTTTTTAGGTCATTTTAGGGAATATCTAGAACAAAATTTACTCTGTGCAACTTTAGCCTCACTTGTAAAATGCCCAAGTTCTCCTGTAGATTCTACTGAATGTTTTATGTGTTTAAGAAAGCATCTTTTCTCTGGCTGATGGGGACTGATAACTCCCAGCTCTGTGTGGGTTTTGGGAATTGTTCATCTTACAGTTTCAACATAATTTTTCTTTCCTTGGATGACGTTCCTAGTCTGGATTCATGGGTTTCATATTACTCATATGTATTTGGTATTCAGCCAAAGAGTCGCAGGCTGGAACTCCTTCTCTACATAGTTTCTTTATCTCAGATACTTTGTCCTGCAAACTAACTTCAGCATCCCCCTCAAATTGGAATATCTCTCCAACTCAATACGATTGCCAATATCATTTTGGTTTCTCCATTTCTATACTACAGACTGGAAATGACCTCCAGGCAGGAAGCTCAACTCATTTGTTTCTTTTCTCAGAAACATTAGTTGTACTGCCTATGTTCCAGTTTCTGAAAATAGACTGCTCTCTATATTTTGCCCAGTGTTCTACTTGTTTATGGATTAAGGTTAATTCTAGACTCTGTTACTCCCTCATGGCCCAAGACAGAAATATCCTTTTTCAAACATGACTTCCTTTTATGCTTGTGATTTTACTTCAATTGCTTTTAACACATAAGATCCTCTGTCACCACTGTGCTTATATGTATACAAAATAAAGAGTTCTTTGGGGTGCCTGGATGGCTCAGTCAGTTGAGTGTCCAACTTCAGCTCAGGTCATAATCTTGCTGCTGTCAGTGCAGAGCCAGCTTCAGATCCTCTGTGCCCCTCTTTCTCTGCTCCTCCTTCCTCATGCACTCTTGCCGTTTCTCTCTCTCTCTCTCTCTCTCTCTCTTTTTCTTTCAAAAATGAATAAACATTTGTATATAAAAATTCCTGAATAAGTGAGTGTTTTCTTTTAGGTTGTTGCTCTTCTCTTTTCTCAAGAGATTCTAAGATATTTTCTGTCTAAATTTTTGACTAACTATATGAAACTACTTTTGGGACAAGAGTCATTTCTACTCTAGATGGAGAGTCAGGTGGAGGTGCATGGGAGGACAGAATTGGGTTCCATTCACTCTCAGTATCCGGGTTGCAAACTGACATAAGAATGAATTTTAAACACCATGAAAATAAAATTATGATATTACAATAGCTAAATTATGGAAAGAATCCAAATGTCCATTGACTGATGAATGGATAAAGAAGATGTGGTACATACAATAGAATATTAATCAGCCAGAAAAATGAACGAAATCTTGCCATTTCATTCATTTCATAGATCTAGGGTATATTATGCTAAGTGAAATAAGCCAGTCAAAGACAAATACCATATGATTTCCCTCATATGTGGAATTTAAAAACAAAACAGATGAACATGGAGCAGGGAGAGAGAGAGAGGCAAACCATAAAATAGACTCGTAAGTATAGAGAACAAACCGAGTGTTGCTAGAGGGGAGGTGGTCAGGGGATGGGCTCAATGCATGATGGGTATTAAGGAGGACCTTGTTGTAATGAGCACTGGGTGTTATATGTAAGTGTTGAATCACTAAATTCTACTCCTAAAACTAATATTACACTACATGTTAACTAACTAGAATTTAGATAAAAACTTGAAACAAAAAAATACTCAAAAAACAGTATATTACATAGATTTTTATCATAATTAATTATAAGATAACAGAAAGGAAACATCCCCTTAGTGGCTGATTTCCTATTCTAGATGTTCTATGTACCTCTATTTTTTTCAGTGAAAATCAAAATGATTTGACAGAAACCTGGTTTTAAATGTAACTATGAAGTTAGACAATTACTATTCATTCCAAGTCAGGAAGAGGAAGTAGCTACAGATCTAGTGAGACAAAAATCATAATTTTTTTTTTACCCTAGAAGATGGAAATATAGCACTATTACCAAAATTGATCTTAATGTAATAATCATCATGAAGTGTTAGTGAACATATAACTTAATAACTTTGTTCTGTTTGAATCAGAAAATTCACAGTTTTTTTGAGATGCTAATGGAGCAAAGATTGTATCAGTGTTTTTTTTATATTGTTACTCATATCTCCATAATATAATTTAACTGAAAATAAATGATCTTCAGGTGCAGAACTAAGATATACTATGAGCCCTAGCGGAAGAATAATACTCAGATGATTTGGGGTATTGACCTAAACACTTATTCAAGGACATCCAGAGTTTAATAATAATGTGGGTTGTATAAATCTTATAAATGCATAGAACCCTATTTTCAAATATACTCATTTATGAATGGAAGTCAACCTAAGTAAAATTACTAATTTATTCAGGTAAACAGCAAAGACCTTTTTGCAACATATTTCAGAGTGCAATAACCCTGTGATTTTTTCAAACTTCAAACATTCGGCAGCATAAACAGTGGTAAGTTTGCCTTAGACAATTTGGAAGACTGCCTGGAAAGAGTCAGGGTGCCACAAATTATTTTATTCAACGTGAAATCTCTGACTTGGAGAGCTGTAAAGCACTGTGCATAAAGTATCACCACATTACCATCTCCCTTATAGTTAGTTATAGGACTTCCTTATAACAATATCCCTTTCAAATATAACTATTTTAATGGATGGTAGTTCATTGATTCAGTCACATTTCTGGTCTTTTGTAATGCAGTTTAAGATTTTATTGTTTTCTTGACTAAGCTAAAATAAAACAGATGCAGGCAAATCAGACAAAGATGTGAATTTGGCATGTGAGTAAACAGAGAGTAGAATTAACGTTTCTTCCTTGTTTAGTTAAGCAATATTAAACATATTCTGTTATGCTGAACAAGGGGTAATCCTTTCACAGTAAAAATTGCTAAGTTTTGGTAATTCTGAAATATGAAATAAATTAAGCATTAGAAAAAATAAGAGAGAAATGGGCAGAAATATGATACCAAAATCTGGGAAATCTACTAAATAGGAAGGCCTAGTAGTCTCAACTTAAAGTCTTAAGTGCTGATGCTCATATTAATTTTTTAAAAAAACATTTATTACCTGAGAACTTTATCCCTTCACCTTGAGTACCTACTAAGTTACCAGGATAGTTCATTCACTGAGTCACTCATTCAACAAATACATATTGAATATATGTGTGTATAAATATCTATATCTATATCTATATCTATATCATAATTAATGTGCTGATGTGATGTGGGGCTGCAAATTACATTTAGTCAAAATTCATCCATTTTAATATTCACCATGAGGTAAGAGTGAGACACTATCAATATATGACAAGCAGGATTTAACTCTCAATAAACTTACATTTGTGTTTTGCAAGAATAAAGAATAATTTCAAAATGTACTGATATGACCAATGCTTAAAAAATTAAAGTATCCAGGGGCGCCTGGGTGAAGTGTCCGACTCTTAGTTTCAGCTCAGATGGTGATCTCTCTATTCCTGAGTTCAAGCCCCACATGGGGCTCAGCACCAACAGCACAGAGCCTGCTTGGGATTCTCTGTCTCTCTTTCTCTCTCTCAAAATAAATAAATAAACTTAAAAAATTAATGTATCCATAAGTTTGGATGTTTTCAAGTAAGGCAAAACGGTTTTAGCCACAAAACAGCCAATTGATGCTTAGGTCCATGAACTGTGATCTTCTTGCTTAGCAAGAAAATCTAGATATAGTATGAAGGCAAACTGGCAAGATTCTGGGATTAGTTATCGAGCCTCTATGAGAGTTTAAATAAGAAGATAAGCAGGCGCCATTTTCATTCTAAGAATGGTATTTTTTTTTAAGTTTATTTTATTTTCAGAGATAGAGAGGAGGGGGAGGGGGAGGGGAAGCGAGAGGGGTAGAGGGAGAAACCCAAGCAGACTCTGTGTTGTCAGCGAAGAACCCCACATGAGATTCAAACTCATGAACCATGAGATCATGACCTGAGCAGAAATCAAGAGTCGGACGCTTAACCGACTGAGCCACCCAGGCACCCCATAATGGTATTCCTTTTTAAAAAACCATACCCTAAACAAATATTTCAATATTGATACTCTATCCAAAACTTTACCAGGATATATCGTATCCTACTATGTCAATTTTGCTTTTATGCTTAACTAGATATTATATATAGTAAAATAGTAAAAAATCTGAATTTTAGTAAATTTTCATTTTTTTCTCTCAGAGAAGTAACTTGAGCTATTATATTTAAAATGGCGAAAGAATTAAAGTGTTTTAATATAATTCCATCAACAAACCAAAAAACCAAAACTAATTACGTGCAAAATCATTTTAAATTAACTGCCCATGTCACCACAGCACTTTCTTATCCTTTTAATCTGTTTCGTTAAGTTCTTGAATAATTTAACTGCTGCCTTCTCCTTTGTTCCAGTTTACATATAATCAAAGAATAATAATTTCCTGATGGTTTATTCTAAACCCCCTCATTTTACAGAAACAGAAACTAAATTCAAGAAGCATGATGTGATTTTTTTCTTTATATTTGAAAGTTTGAACCTGTAGAAAAGTTGAAAGAATATAACAATAAACACCAATATTATCTTCACCAACTGTGAACATTTGACAAATCTGTTCTCTTTCTCTTCACACACCTACATTTGTGTATGTACGTATATATGCCAAATATACATCAGTATGCTACTGATCATGTCTAACTATTTTAGAACACACCCCAAGTTGGACATTCTCCTATAAAAGTATAGTACAATTTTTAACCTCAGGATTATGTACAGTAATTCAATTATAACATCACCTGTACCATTTATATTCAATTTTCCTTCTCTTACATGTCTTTTATAACTATTTTTTTTTTCTTCAAAGCAGCATCCAATCAACGTTCATTTATTCTATTTGGTTCAGTCTCATTGGAGTCTTTTAATAAAAGACAATCCCTATGCTTCTTCATTTTTGTTTTTGATGACACTGAATTTTGCCTGAGTTCAGGTCAGGTGTCTAGTAAACAGCTCCACATTTTGGGTTGAGTGATTATTTCCTTATGATCAGATTCAAGTTAAATTTTGGGGCAAAATATTAGATAGGTGATAGCATAAAACTCTCATTGCATTAATCAGGAGTCACATAAAGTTACATTGTGTCACTAATGTTGATCTTAGATTGTTCGAGTAAGGTGATAATCACAAGGTCTTTCCATAATAAAGGTCTGTTTTCCTTCTATAATTAAAAAAGGCTTTCTGTGTGATGCTATTTTACAACTGTGTGAATATATTGTTTTCTAATAAACTTTCACTAAGTTAGATGCATATCTCTGATATCCTCATCTAAATTTCATGTTACATTGGGGATTGCATAATAGTGATTTGCTAATTCTATCATTCTTTCTACATTTATTGCTAACTTTCCTATATATGGGATATAATTCCTCTTTTTCAAGCCTCGTTATTTCCTTACTCATTCCAACCATTGTTAGGGCTCACTTGATCACAACTGTCCCTTTGGCCAGATATCTCTATCTCACACATACTTCTCATCTTCACCATGGGAAATGCACTAGTCCTTATCCATGTGCTAACATCTAACATTCTTGACATCCCAGATATACCTTGTGATGTACTCAGTCTCAATTTCCTTTATGGCTCTAAAGGACTGAGGAATGACTGGACAAGAAGCCCAAAAGGAAAAGAAAACCCAGAAGAAAATCCAAGCTATTAGTGTATAGTCACAAGATAGTTTAAAGGCATCAAAATGTGGGTCTCAGGATTAAGGCTGAGGGACATGGTATTTATTTACTTATTTATTAAAAAAATGTTGGGGCGCCTGGGTGGCTCAGTCGGTTAAGCGGCTGACTTCGGCTCAGGTCATGATCTCGCGGTCCGTGAGTTCGAGCCCCGCGTCGGGCTCTGTGCTGACAGCTTAGAGCCTGGAGCCTGTTTCAGATTCTGTATCTCCCTCTCTCTGACCCTCCCCCGTTCATGCTTTGTCTCTCTCTGTCTCAAAAAATAAATAAACGTTAAAAAAAAATTTTTTTTAAATGTTAGTGGATATTTTAAACATAGCAGCAGCAGAAAGAGTAGTAGAATAATTCCCTAAATACCGACCACTGTTTCAATAACTCAATATTTTGTTAATTTTATTGCAGCTATTTCTCACTCTTTTTTGTGTTGTTGATGTTGGCTTATTTCAATACAAATCCCACACATCATGTCATTCTGTCCTCACATATGCCAGTATGTATCTTTAGCTGATAGGGCTTATGGTAAGTAGAATTCTAAGGTGGTCCTCCTAGATTTGGGGGCCCGTATCTATATACCTCTTCTCTCAGTTATGCAATAAAACACTAACCTAAGCACTACTGTAACGAGTTTTGCCAAGTCATTAAGATCCTAAGTCAGTGACCTTAAAATAGGAAGATTTATTTAGGTGAGTCTGGACTAATCACATGAGTCTAGGTCTAGAGGTCAGAGTCAGAAGAAGTCAGAAATTCACCCTATGAGAGTAGTTAGACATGCAAGACAGTCTCCATTATCAGCTTAATGATAGAGGGGGCCCAACAGCAAAGAATGTGGTCTCTAGAAGCAGAGATCAACCTCTGATCAACAGCAAGTGAGAAAATGGGACTTCAGTCCTAAAACCACAGGGAAATGAATTCTTCCCATGACTTCTGTGAGCTTGGGTCCTATGACTCAGATGAGAAGAGCAACCCAGAATGTCACCTTCATTTCCACAGTTTGACACCCTGATCAGAGAACCCAGCCATCCTGTGTGAGACTCCTGATCCACAAACACTGTGAGATTGTAAATTTGTATTATTTTAAGCTGCTGGGTTTCTGGTAATTTGTTATGTAGCCATAGAAAACTAATCTTTTTTTCCCCCTAAATATAACCACCATCCTATTATCACATCTAACAATCACTATGTACTATGTCTGTGCATGAAGGATCTTAAAAGAACAGGTAATCTTGGCTGCCAGGCTATGAAAGTAGGCTTTTATGAACCCGTTGGGAAAGTTAACAACAAAGTACGATCTCATAACTATGGGAAGCAAATGCAGATAATCAAGATACCAGGAAACTTTCAGATCATATTCCTATAAAACTCGAAGTCTGTCTGTATTTCTGAACTTAATCAGAAAGAGTTGTCATCAAATGACTGTGGAGACCAAATTGCTCAGAACATGTTAAGTCATGTCATCCTTAACCTCTCCTCTTTGATGAGTCCCTGCAATTTTAAATAATTCCAGTGAGTCATTCTTCTAAAAGATTTTTGAGTATGTGTCACTTACATTCCATATGAGTTATTTCTCCCGAAGGTGTTTTCCCTTTTCCAGTCTCTTTGCAATATCCCCAACACTTCAACTCAACTACTCCTTGTGCTCCAAGGTTTGGTTTTTAAATATATAAGAGCTATATAAAGAAGAAAACACATGACAAAAAGATATCCAGATCACTTTTTTATTCTGATAGTGGGTACACACGTGTTCATCATATTGTTTTCTGAACTTACCTTTTTTTAGAATTTTGTTTCCAAATAAAAAAAAAAACTTTAATTTTCTAAATGTCACTTCTGCTGTTTCTAATATAAATTTCTACGTGAATTTTGACCTCTTGATCTTTCACAACACAATACTCACCGGATGTTCCTTTTAGATTTTGACTACACATGTACCTGAAGCTTTCATTTGCCTAACTAACCTCCTCAAGTATTGTAGTTCCCTCTTTTAAGACTTTCTAGATCTTATCTCTTTTTAGAAGTCTTCCCAGGTTTGGGGGAGAAAAATTATTGATGTATCTCATTCACCTTTCGCATAAGAACCACACTAATAGCTAATTCCTGAAATTACATAATTACATAATCAGACAAACTGATTCCCAAGCTCTTCTTGTGCAAGTTGAGGCCTATCCTGATTTGTAGCAAATATTCCATGAGTGTTTGTTGATACCAACAGAAGCTCTGGCAGTTGAAATTGCTTTGAACGTAGAGCAATCAAAAACAGCCACACATGCATGGCTTGTTAAAAGATTTCAACCAGTGGTTCTAAATGTGTGAGATATATTTTTTATGAAAAGTTTCCAAATCATACATCCACATGTATTTCAGTACCCTGGATATATACATTCTGTAAGAATATGTGCTACTATCATTCAAATGTATGTAGGTGATGATGTGAATAAGAAGTATTATTGAATTGATAGTAAATTTGTTACATATTTTCCCACTCTGTGAATAATAAAAATGAAAATGCAGTTATATATTATATAGGATTCTGCTTTATTTCTATGTAATCCATTTTTGAAAAAAATATACGTATAAATGAAGCTGGAAGGATGTATATAAAAATGAAATAGTAATAATCCCCAATTAATTGAATCAAACAGTGATCTTTATTGTCCTCCTTATAGATTTATGATGATCACATATTGCTTCTACAACTCCCATCCACCAAAAAAACCCCATTTATATATGTAGTATGTATATATGTGCACATGTAACATTTATGTGTGTGTGTGTGTGTGTATCCAAAAAAGGGGGGGTGGGGAGAGGATTTCCAGGCAACAAAAGCATATCATGTCCTGACACTCAGAAAACCTTGCAAGCCACTGATTTAGTTGAGCACACAGAATAAGAGATTTGAGCTTTGATATTTTTGTAAATTTTCAGTTACTGTGAAACGTAAGTGACTTCATTTGAAGCCTTCTAAAAGCTGTGTAACTGCTGGTAAAATTGGCTTTCAGGAAGAACAGAATGCATTAAGGCTCATGCAAATGTTTTACAACAAAATAGCACATTGTAAAGCTTTTTAGTAATGATTACCAAAGGGCTCATTGGTAATCAACTGGACATCCATACTTTCCATCACTTGTCAGGACTGGTCTTCAAAAGTCAAAACTAGTTAAGTCTATTGACAAAGACAGCTGCCTTCAAAGAACAGAAGTTAAATCCCCCCTAAGAAATATCATTTGTCCATACATTTGTCTTTTGTGATGCTTACAATCTCACAAACTGAATCCCCACAACATTCTGAAATATGCATCTCATCATCGCTCCAAACCAACAGAAAGCAAATAAATGAAGTGAATATATAATTTTACGAGAGCTTCCAGCATTACTGGACACCCTTGTTTCCTAGAAGTCTTGTTCTAAAAGCAGTCACATGTGACTCGTAGCAGCTACGGTTAGCTGTGGCCACCACCAATGGCTATCGCGTTGCATTCTCTAGGTTTGGGTGTGGCCGCTCTGTAGCAACTTT
Source organism: Panthera uncia (assembly GCF_023721935.1). Classification (NCBI taxonomy): domain Eukaryota; kingdom Metazoa; phylum Chordata; class Mammalia; order Carnivora; family Felidae; genus Panthera; species Panthera uncia. The sequence continues at coordinate 109,557,137 of NC_064810.1, read as the reverse complement.
CCTCTGAGGACTTTTTTCCTGACCTGACCCCCATTTTGCTCCTCCGTTGTAGCAGTTGTAAGCTGTGGAAGGAGAACATATCCTTTCTTTGTTTCACCACAGAAATAACAAACATAGCCCTCGCCCAGTTGGCTGAAACAAAATGTTTCACTAATCGTATAAAATGCCTGTGTTCAGGAATTTAAAACATTCGTACAGAAAAAGGATGTTCCTTATAAAAAAAAAATGTTTCTGGTAACGTGATTAATTTGCCAGGACATGAGATTCTTAGAGTTGATACAATCATTTGATTGAAATTGCAATGATGTTGCAGGAATGAAAGGTGTATCTTTAAATCATTTTACATTTATAAAGAATAGAAAGAAAATGGAATTTTGATCAGAAAAACTCAATCAAGGAGTTATTCAGATATGTTAAGTAGATTAAAAAATTAAAAACTATTTTTAAATGGCTCTGTTTGGTTTTATATTAGTTATCCAAGAAGAATTGAAAGACTCTTACTTTTATTTTACAATTCACTAGTTCCATTAAACAAATATAGTTTAAAAAAAACCTACTACGTACGGGCAAGAAACTGGGATGGGACACCAGCAAAGTAAGGCCTATTTTTGCTCTTTGGAGCTGATAGTATACAGTGTATTTTTTTGATTCTAAGATTTTGTCGTTTCCTGTTTGAATAGGTCTCAAGTCAGGATTGGTCATTTAATTCATGCATACGTTAAAAAAGGGTTTTTAGTCATTTCTGCACCTAACATTTGATTTCATCATTCCACTGTACCTGATCACGTACAAGCAGGAATCCGAAACTGGCACACTATGTAATGTGATGGGAATGTTCCACATCTCATTAGGGACAAAAGAATGCATAGGCAACGTCTTGAGAGAATCTTGCTCAACAACAGATTCTTTTTCTGGCTGCCTTCTCAAAATGGATAAGTGTTTCTGTCCCTAGAGAGTCTGACATGTGTCCTTATGACTCTGTGCAAGAGGATTATAGAGAAAGGCATCATTAATTTGACTGGGAAATCAGGAAAGCTTTGAGGATGCTGTAATTGCCAGGTTATTTTTATTGAAGCATTCTTTAGCTTACATCATTTCCCCGCTCAAAAATATTAAATAGCTCCCCATCCTTCAGTCCTAAAATTTGACTACAGACTGACTTTCAAATGGACTCCTGTCAACTCCTGTATGTTAGGACCTAGTAGGGCTGTGCTGTTGGATGCTGTTGAGCCCTTGAAATGTGGCTGGGACCGAATTTTTAATGGTATTTAATTCTAATTAAAGTTCAAATTTAAGAATTAAACAGGATAAAATTATCTATCTTGACTACATATTGAAACAGTAATATTTCTTCATATTGAGTTAAATAAAATACTTCATTAAAATTCATTTCACCTGTTTCTCTTCAATGTAGTAACTAAAAATTGCTTGCTTGTTTTTCTTGATATTGACATTTACACTTCAAATAAAACATGTCTTTTCCTCCATAGTTTTCTTCCTGATGTAAAGGACTTTTGTGTCTGTAAGTGACAGAAATCTAAGAATTTATGGGCTTAGTAAATGAAAACAACAGTGACAGAGTGCCTGGGTGGCTCAGTCGGTTAAGTGTCCGGCTTTAGCACAGGTCATGCTCTTGAGGTCCGTGGGTTTGAGCCCCACATCGGGCTCTATGCTGACAGCTCAGATCCTGGAGCCTGCTTTGGATTCTGTGTCTCCCTCCCTCTGACCCTCCCCGGCTCATGCTCTTTACCCTCCTCTCTCTCAAAAATGAATAAACATTGAAAAATAATTTTCTTTTTAAGAAAAGAACAGTGATAAGAGTTCAGGCATACTTGGAGTCAGGGACTCTGATGATGTCATCAGAACTTGGTCTTATAGCTAGCCAATTCCAGCAAAAGCAGAGCCTAAAGTTTCCATAAATAAGTCTCATTGGCTAGTTTGAATCCCCTACTCATCTTTGAATCAATCATTGTCCCAAAGAAAAAGAATTACACTTATTTCCCAGACATTGGTCATGTGCTAACACCAAGTTAGAACGTGAGGGAAATCAATGCCTCCTTTTACGTGAGCTGACACCAAAGATGTTCCTCAGAGAAAAATCATGAGGCTTATTACCAAAAGAAAGAGAATTAGTAAAGAGTAAGAAAAAGTACAGATAAGCCAAAAGCCCTGAATCAGCCCACACTAAAAGTATTTTATGCTTCTTCAGGGATCATTAATACCATGCTCTTCATCATCTTCTAATGCCTCCTGTCTGGCTTATTCTAATATGTACCTTCACCACCCACCTTTCCAACCCTCCCAACATATGCTTCCCAAATAGCATACTACATGCAGTTCCATGACTAGGATGTTCTTTCACTGACTTCTGTTTCTTTTTCTAATTCCCTCCCACCCCCTCCACCCCACCCCGCAAACCCAGCCCTGCTCAATATCCATGAAATCCTATTTATCCTTCAAGTCTCAGTGCAATTGTTACTTCCCCTGAACTGAGTCCCCCGATCAACATCTTTTATAATTTTCCACCTTTGTGTTTTCCCAGAAACTGTATACCTTCCTGTATGTCACTTTCAAAGTAACACATATAATTTGATTTAATGACAGGACTAACGTAGAGTAAAATCTACCTGAAATAGTGCGTTTAACGAAAGGATTATTGAGGGGTGTTGAAATGATTAGGGGTCAGCCAGATATGGTAAAGCACCATAGGTGAGCAATGGTGGAAATCTGTTACCACCCATAGACCCAAAAGGCAAAGAAGAGCCATGTTACTGGAACTAGATCAAAGATATAGCTGCAAAAGAGAAGCAGCCAGGGGTGCCTGGGTGGCTCAGTCGCTTGAGCATCTGACTTCAGCCCAGGTCATGATCCTGAGCTTTGTGGGTTTGAGCCCCACATCAGGCTCTGTGCTGACAGCTCAGAGCTGGAGCCTGCTTCAGATTCCATGTCTCCCTCTCTCTCTACCCCTCCCCAGCTTGCACTCTGTCTCTCTGTCTCCCCAAAATAAATAAACATTAAAAATATTAAAAAAAGAGAAAGAGAGAAGCAGCCAGTGAGGAGCCATGGCTGTGGGGAGAGCAATGTGGCCACTTCCTAAATCATGCCCTGACAGGATGAAGGGGATACAAAATCATACTCCCAGTTCTCTTTTCCATCTCGTGCTGATGCATCCATTGGCTAAAGGTAACCAGAAGGAAGAGGGCAGAGGAGGCTAGTATGTGGTATGTAGAGATGAGCTTCTAGGCAAAGAAGTGGGGCAAGAAAGGGCAACAATGACTAAGTAATCTGCAAAGTCCAATTATTCTTTTTGTATCCCCAGCCCCTAGTATAACTCCTTACATATATCAGATAATAAATTTTGAATGGATGAGTGAGTAATTGACTCTCCACAAATCTCCTATATTCCTGGTTCTTTAATTCACTTTTCTTAACAAACACAATGAATGTACCATAAATGTAAAACTAGATGTGATTTAATTTGTAAACCTTTTGTAGTGTTTACAAATAAATAAATAAGTTCACAAATTGAAAGGAACTTTTTTGTCCAACTGTGTGTTTTCAAATTAGATTTGGAATTATCAGCATCATACTTATCAGGAAACTTAACCTGCTTGGCCTTTTGCCTGTAATAGCCAATTAATGCTCACAACACCCCAGTGAAGTTGATATTCTCATTCCCTTTCACAGATAAGAGTGAAAGGTATTTGAAAATGATCAGACAGTGCTGGGACACCTGGGTGGCTCAGTTGGTTCAGCAGCTGGCTCTTGGTTTGGGCTCAGGTCATGATCTCACAGTTCATGGGTTCAAGCTCTGCATCTGGCTGCCAGAGCATAGCCTGCTTGAATTCTCTCTCTCTGCCCGTCCCCCCACCAAAAATTAATAAATAAACATAAAAAAAAGAATGATCAGACAGTGCTTTCCTCTTCAATTCTCTAACTGCACAAAACAATTATATGCATGCTTAAATATTAAATCCATGTATTTAATAAAACTAAAATCAGTGAATGAGAGTACTCCTCTCACCACTGAGCTATGCAGATAGCAACTGAAAGGTTGCCACTTCAGTAGTTTTAAAGTGGCCATGAAATAGGTCTTGGGAAAAAATGGTGGCTAAAACCATGAATGTATTTATTTTAATTGAAATCTTTTTTCAAGGACAAATGCAAAGATGCTTGCTTACTTTTAAGTGGTAAGCGCATAATAGCAAAAAAAAAAAAAAAAAAAGGAAACAGATTGAGAATCATAATTATAAATGTGAATGAAAAACATGAAAAATATGGAAGCTGTGTAATATTTTTCCAATCTACATGATTTTTGAAATTTCTTTGGAGGGTATTTTAAAAGGTCAAAATGAAAGACATGAAAATTACCATGTTATTGCCTTTCTTTATCAAGATATCCTTTCATAAAATAGTGCTCAGTTTTTACTTAAAAGAAAATATTTTCTTGCATCAGAGATGTTATTCTTAAGTTACTTTCATGCAAAATATGATGCAATGTTAATGCATGCTATAAACTAGTACATGTTTAAATATAAATTGCAAATATATACGTATCACATGTAGAAAGAGCTAACAGTATGTTGATTAACTGCTAATGCTTACAATAACCTAGTTTATTCCTAATGCTGATGATAACCTAGAAGCACCACTAATGTCTAAATTGTGGTCTCAAAAAACCATGTCCCACTAAAAGGAAACAAGATCTTTTCAAGAAAAGGGCTAAGGTCAGGTCTGGAATAGGAAATATAAAAGGAGCCCCGGGCCATCTAGTTGTGAGAGAATGCAAGGATTTTATCAAAGAACTTTGGGATCCTCTCAAAAAGCTACAGTAGCAATGACTGGAGCATTAAAAAAAGAACAATGATTACAATACATTAAAACAGAAGGTAAATTTAACCCTACAAATCAATAAGAAGTTGACATTTACCCAATAAACAAATGTCTGGAATGAATGAACAGGCAATTTACAAAACAGAAAATATAAAAGGGGATACAAACATTAAAATACGTTCAATCTCCATAGTAATCGGGGAAAAACAAATTAAAACTATGAAGATACCATTATTTATTTTATTTTTTTGCCCATCAGATTGGCAAATCTTTAGAAGTTTGATTATATCGAGTAGTGGCAATAGAGCGGAAAAACAGGAAGTATTGGAAGTTCAAAATGGTAAAGCTTTTTTTGACTGGGCAATTTGGCATAACAATTAACATTTCAAATGTGTACACCCTCTGGCCCAACAATACTACTTTCCTATACTTACCTTAAAGAAAGACTTGCACAAACTTAAAAAAAAGTTATTTATTTTTGAAAGACTGAGAGAGAGAAAGAGTGCAGAGGAGGGGCAGAGGATATGAGGCAGAATCTGCATGGACAGCAGATCATCTGATGCAGGGCTCGAACCCATGAGCCATGAGATCATAACTTGAGCCAGAGTCAAATGCTTAACCAACTGAGCCACCCAGGTGCTCCAAACTTACACATACTTTCAAAGAGTCATCTATAATGCTGTTGACTGGCTATACTGTTTTAATTCTGAAGAAGTTACACAAATTTTATCCTTGGGGGAATTAGATATATGTGAATCAATTCAAAAGAAGAACTTGGCGATACCTTCAAGCTATACTGGTAAGTTAAAAAAAATCACAGTGAAAGTATACTGTGATGTTATATATATACATATATATATATATAT